>NW_015400097.1:0-2115 GCF_001527695.2 Protobothrops mucrosquamatus
GGTCCAGGGAAGGCTTCTTGAGGAGGGGCCTCACCACGGCCTCCTTTAGGGCCGCCGGGAAGACACCCTCCCGCAAAGAAGCGTTAACAATTCCCTGGAACCAGGCTCGTGTCCCCTCCCGAGCTGCCAGTACCAGCCAGGAGGGACACGGATCTAATAAACATGTGGTTGCATTCAGCCTCCCCAAGACCCTGTCCACGTCTTCAGGAGCAACAGAGTCAAACTCCTCCCATACAACCATCTCAAGACCTGCTCCCGTCTCCTCCCCCTGGGCCAACCAGTCGGAGTCTAAGCCTTCTCGGATCCGGGCGACTTTGTCATACAGATACTGCGCAAAATCCTCTGCCCTCCCCTCCAGGGGGTCCCCCCCCCTCCAATTGAAGGAGAGAGCGGGTCACCCTGAAGAGGGTTGGACTAAATGACCTCCAAAGTCCCTTCCAATTTTATTATTATTATTTATTTTTATTTATTTATTATTGTTATTGTTATTGTTATTATTTGCGTGGAATATGGAACATATGAAGAGTGAACAGGGGAAAGCTCTACTCAGTGAAAGATTATATGAATTGATTACCCATTGACAGGATCAGGAATTTGAAATTGACTGGAATTGAACATTTCAAATCAGATGATCCTGTTGTTTCCTACTCAGGACATAAAAAACAAAGAACGAATGGCATTGCTTTCATAGTCAGGAAGCACACAGCAAAGTCAATATTTGCCATTGCTGCAGAAGAAGAGGAAAGCTGAGGAGTTTTATGGCCAAGTTCAATATGAAATCAACAGAACATGCAAGGAAGAAGTTTGTAGTTGGATACTCGAACAATAAAGGTAGAAAAAGTTTAAAAGGAAAATATAGTTGGACAGAAATGAAGAAACAGAAATGGATCAGGAGAATGATTTATCAATTTCTGCCAAATCAATGTTTTCTTTGTAGCTAACATATTAATTAATCAACCAAGATTATGCCTACATATGGACTTTACCAACATCAGGAATAACTGGAAGTCCTGAACTTAGTCAATAAGGAACCAGAACTATGGAATTAAATAAGTTGCTATGGAAAAACCAACTGTCAAAGACCAAGAAACAGGAGAATGCAAACCGAATATAAAATGATAGAAATTGTTAAGAAGAGATGAAAAGCCAAAGGCAAGAAGATCTCAGAAAGTAATATAATGAAACATTTCAGATAGTTGTCAACAAGACAAGAAGTAATGTTATAAAGACATTGAAGATGAAAACAGATACAGAACAACAAGAAATGCTGCTTGTTTTATAAACTCTGCTTTATTGATGCTTGGGAAAAGGATAAAATGGGAGGGAAAGAAGGCAGCATGGGTGCCTTACATTTTGTCAATCAGCCTGTTCTTCACAGGTGCCATGGCAGGGGGTCATGTTATTCACCAAAGCACCAGAGGGCAGGACAAGAAACAATGGTTGGAAACTGACCAGAGAGAAAAGCAACCTGCAATTAAGGAGAAACTCCCTGACAGTGAGAACAATTAAACAGAAGAACAGCTTGTTCCCAGAAATCGTGGGCACTCTATCACTGGAGATTTTTAAAAAGAGGCTAGACAGTCACTTGTCTGACATGGTATAGGTTCTTAAGCAGGGGGCAGGACTAGAAGGCCTTCAAGGTCCCTTCCAGCTCTGTTCTGTTCTGTTCTAGATTTCAGAGGATCTAGTCCATATACTGTACAGATGTTCCTGTGCACAATTCCAGCTACTTGGTTGTACCATTCAGTATATGCCATATGCATCTACACACTTGCTGTGCAATCATCATGCAAAGACTTAACTCTCTAGAGAAATGAATAATGCTGGAAAAAATGGAAGAAAAAAGAACAGCAGCCAGACAGTCAGAGAGCAAGACAAAGGGTGCACCATTCAAAGACCTGAGGACCAGTTTAGAATCAGATCATATTGGAGAATGTCTGTCTATGTGGTCACTAACAGCCACCACCAATTTGATGACATGTACTGCAATGAATGAATGAGTGAATGAATCAATAATAATCAATCCTATCAATCCAATCAGTCATAACTTTTTCCATCCTGGCAGTTTTAAGACATATGGAGTTTCATCTTCCAACATTGCCACCAGCAAGGCTA
>NW_015400097.1:11654-13122 GCF_001527695.2 Protobothrops mucrosquamatus
CGGAGAACAGCAACGACTTCCACGGCCGCTGCCTGCTCTTCACCGAGGGCATGTGGCTCAACGCCAACCTGACGGCCGAGCGGCAGCGCTTCACCGTTCAGGAGTGGGGACCCGAGTCCGCCTGCCGCTTCAGCCTCTTCGCCGGCCTCCTCTCCCTTCTTCTCGCCGCAGTGCAGGCCTGGAGGACCCTCTTTTTCCTCTGCAAAGGCCACGAGGAGTAAGTGCTGGTCTTGCCTCCTCTTGGGCCGGGAACCGAAGCGAAGGGGGTGCTGTTTATTGAGAGGTCGGGAGAAGTGAAGAAGAAAGGGGGGAGATCTCCCTGGAGACAGGCTGCCCCGTAGATGCAATGCCTGGAGCTCCAGGGGACCAAATGGGGTTTTTCAAAAGTTGGTTTCCCTGAGGAGGGGGATTTCCATTGTGCTCTGGCTGGCTTGGTTCCTACAACACATTGCTCCAGAGGTTAGCCACCCTTTTTTTCTCACAATGAAGTTGGGGTAATCAGACTATGGTTAAATAAACAATGACTAATCTGGGATGGGAAGATTCTGTAATCTGGAGCTCTCCAACTGCAATGGACACTACCTTCCAAAATATTGAACAACCCTGTCATTTAGAATACTGTCTGTGAGCGGTGTAAACCAGACAACTGGGATAGGCCTACCATTTTGGGACTTCATAAATCCAGCCAACTATTTGATAGCATCATATTTTTTTCTGTATCTCTCAGCTGTTGTTTACTGGCCTTCCAGATTTTCACAGCCGGCTATGGTAAATCCAGTCTGGGAGAATATCCTGATGGAAAGGGTAGCCTATACTAATTGCTTAATTGTTGTACAACTGTGTAACTTGACCAAGTTTTTTGATTAATGGGATTTATTTTCAAGTATGGCTGCACAAGATGATGACCTAATATAGCAGGCAAGGTCATCCAAAGAGATGGATAAAACATCCAAAAGCTATTTAAATATATATATATATATATATATATTAAGCATTCAAATCAATGTATAGATAGAGGCTTCACTTAATTGGGGCTGGTAATTGTATTGCTAAGCAACATAGTCATAAAGCATGAGGTCAGTGGTGGCAGTTCCAGATGACGTTAGGTGAATCCCATGTGGTTATAGTGTCCCTCAGTCATATGATTGCCATTTGTGAACTCCTGATGGCTTCCCCATTGACTTTGCTTTTCAGCTGTTGGTAGTGAAGTTCACAAATGATTACAGGACATAGTAATTGTGAGCCAATTGTCAGTTACCTGAATCACACCATGTGATTGTGGGGATGCTGAGACAGGCACAGCTATGAGGAATAGTCATAAATTTGCCTTGTTCAGCCCCACCTTAACTTCAAAGAGTTGCTGATTGTTCAATGAAGATTACCTGTAAAACCAATAAAAGAATACATACATACCAAAAAGCTAAACAAATAAAAAATATTGGCATGATTAAGTATAAGTGATTAATTC
>NW_015400097.1:22410-23699 GCF_001527695.2 Protobothrops mucrosquamatus
CAGAAGGGAAATTAGCCAAGACAAAAACAACTAAAGAGATGAATAGTCTAACTAGTTGGCCCCTTTTCCTTTTTAATGGCTTCAAAATCTTCCAATTTCATTTGTTCAGAAAGACGTGACAAACAGGTTTAGCCATTCCAGGGCTATTTTCAGAGTTTTTAGGAGCTTTTTACTGTCCCCACAGTAAAATCATCATCATCATTATTGGGAGATCAAGAGAAAAGTAGATAAAGATAAAACTTTGGCAATGGCTTACAACTGGAACATTAAAAAGTTAATTAGCATTAAAAATTTAATTAACATTAAAAAATTAAAAAGTGAATACTGAGATAATCTAATAAAAACATGAACCAAATGCTGGCAAGAAAAATCATAACATGATCAAGTTCTACAACAGATCGAGGGGAAAGTGGATCTAGATAAAACCTGGCAATTGTTTACAACTGGAACATTAGAAAAGAAACTGAAGGCTTGGTTGCATTAATTTGAACAGCAAGCTATTCAAACTAATGCAATCGGGCCAGAATTGAAAAAAAAAAATGATTCAAAGGGCAGATTGGGCAAAGAAGCAGAGGAAACAGAAAATCCCACATACTGATTATAAGTAATGACATTAACACGGTTGCCAAAATTATTCACTGGAGCATCTATACAAATTGTCATGAACTAGTAATATAAAATTGGTGGAAACATATAGTTGAAAAAGTAGTAAAAAAGAAGCAGTTTAAAATATTGTGGATTTTTTGAATATAGACCGATAAAGTCTTGGCTCAAAGCATATCAGATATAACCATCGTTGAAAAGAAGGAAGTGCAGAAAATTGATGTGGTAACATCAGGAATAGAGAATAGAAGACAAAGAATCAGAGATTACAAAGTTTTAGGATCTGAAAATTGAAATTGAAAGATTATGGCATCAACTGGCCATGGTGAGCGTAATGGATATTGGCACACTGGGTATCATGCCAAAAAAGAAATCTTGGATAGTACTTAGAAAATCTGCACATTAACAAAATTTCTATATGTCATTTGCAAAAGGCCTGCTTGGGTCCCACATATAATGCATTGATTCATTACACTGTCCTAGGAAAAACTCTATGCATATGAAGGCCAACACCAGCTAAAATCAGCTGTAACTTCACATTGTTGTGAACAGATAATAAATCTGAAACTGTATGGAAAAAGGCCACCTGAAATGGAATGGCTGTTCAACACTGTCCAAAATAAACAGCCAAGATATTGCCATGGATTTGGACTGAATAAATCTGCCACCCTTTCCATCAATGGGAA
>NW_015400097.1:27142-28773 GCF_001527695.2 Protobothrops mucrosquamatus
TTGATAATTCTAACAAAAAATGTTTATTATATTCACCTTTCCATAATTGTGTCCATATATCATTCTGTAGATGATGTCCAACATTTGTTTCCTCATTAACAGCAACAAAGAAGTTATTTGTGTGTTGTCTAGTTTCAGAATTATTATTTTTTAAGAAATTGACTGGCAATACTTTGCTATTTTGTTTGTAATGCCCTCACATCACCAAGATTATCCTCAGTATGTTAATTATTTTAAAACAATGGCTCTAATTGCTACCAAGATGGCTGATAGATGATAATTGCAGTCTGAAAATAAACTGTTATTCTACCATATTGTCCTGTTTAGTTTTCCTAAAAACATTTTCCCCTCACTTCAGAGTTCTTCAGAGTTCTTCAGATGTTAATCTAAAATAAGCCAGCTGTCATTTATAGCCTTATGGGCCTATTGCCTCAAAAACCAAGTCCAAAATTTCAAAGCAGTACGTCTGATCAGAAGAAGGATTGTAACAAGGTGGGAGTAAAATTCTTCCAGGACTTTGAAATCTTGTTTCCTGCTGTTGTAGTAGAGACTTGCGGCTAACAGCATCACGACACAAAAGGAAAGGCCCAGGAACAAAGGCAAGATCCTGACCGTCCGCTTGTGAGCTGGGATGTTGCAAAAGAAACAGAGAAACGGATTAGCTTTCTCCTTTATATATTGAAATCCCTATCACATTAGAATCTGCAACAGTGGCAAATATCTGTAGCTCGGGTGTAGGATGAGAGTGAAGGTTCGTTCTCCGAGCTTGTGGGTTGGTTTCCGAATGTTTCATTACCAGGTTAAGTAACAGTGGAGTTTAGGGGATGTCAGTGACAGTGCTCTTCTGTTTATAAAGGCTTTGGGTGTGGGTGTGTCAAAATCATCGGCCACGCTACCACCTGCCATGCTCGTGAGTTCATTGAAGCCTGGCACTCCACAAACAATTCCATCAACAGACACATTGACCTACAACCAGCCTATGAACCCCTCAGAATTCAAATCAACCACACAGCACGACCCTCAACCAACCCACAGTTCACCTTCCAATGGCCCTGATCTGATGTGTTCCTTATCTTTTGTTTTAGTGTAATTTGAAGTGAAGTAGGAGCAAGGAAAGTGCAGGTAAGGGAGGTTGGTTGTACAGACATAGGTTGAATGTGAGGCCAATTGTAAGTACCTTATCACTTAACAATTGCAATATGTTAAATCTCCATGATGTTAAAAGGCATTATAAGCTCACAGAACCTTGTCTTTCAATAAAAATTATTATATAATCTGAAAAGTTGGCATCAAATTCCTTCTGATTTTTGTGTCCTCTATGAGAACAAAGGTTGATGGTGGGGAGCCTTATACTTAATCACTTGAGACCTGAATTACCACAATGGGGAGAACCATCCCATCTCCCCCAGTGATAACATTGATTAATGCTAGGAGATTTAATTTAATTTAATTTAATACATTGACTTATATGCCGCCCTTCTCCCCACGGGACTCAGGGCGGCTCACAGCATATTAAAACAACATAGCACATTTCCCCAATAAAAGCCAATTAAAAACCAAATATTTGTAGCTGTGTCTCTTATTAAAAATCATTAAAAATTATCCCTATTTAAAATTCACCCTAGGTCAGT
>NW_015400098.1:0-2321 GCF_001527695.2 Protobothrops mucrosquamatus
CAGGCGTGGAAGGAAAGGGGAGGGGCTGTGGTCTTCGGTGGGCGGGGCCACCATACCAAATGGGCGGAGCCATATGGCACCTAGGTGAAGTTATTTAGAATTTGAATACAAGTAGCTCTTGATTTATGACAAGAACTGAGGCTGTAATTTCAGTCCTAAGTCGTGCCGGTTGCTAAACTGGTCGCCAAAATGATCAGTGTACCCCATTTTACAACCTCCCCCTTTTTTTACTGGTCATTAAACCAACCCGTTGTCCATTGTGGGCGTGTTTTGCTAGAAACTACAAGTAAACACTAGTTTATGGCCGAAACATAAATTGTGGTTCTATGACTGTAAGATGCTGTGAATGGACGGACATAAATTCAGGCCGATTGCCAGTCACCTAAATTGCAATCCTGTCAGAAGCAGCTGTCAGAATTCGAATCCAGGTTGCAAGCAGCCCTCTGGAGGCCTGTTGTAATTTCAAACAGCCACTACGCAACTGTCTATAAGTCAAGGACTACTAGTGTAGGGAGAAGTCAACCCCCATAATCACCATACAGGTAGTCCTTGACTTACGACCGGTGGCTTAGTGGCCACTAAGTGGCTACTGTATAGTGATTGCAGGAAGTGACTACTGTCGACTAGTATTTATAAAAAGCAGCGACATATTAGGAGTAGATCTGCCCTGGTTCTGAAGGAGACAGCGAGTGGGATTTCCTCAGACGTGGGGTCAGGCTGGATGATCTTACATTACCCTCTTTCTCAATTCTGATTACCCCCAAGCTATCCCAGAAAAACTATCCTCTCCTGCTTGTGGATGAGATGGAATTTTTAGTTCTATTTCAGTTCATTCCCCGGGGCCAAAAAAAAATCTCATTTATTCTTAGGTTTCCTTGCCACTTTAAATTGTCATGGCACCCGCTGAAATCAGAAACTAAGTCATTTAATTTGGAAGCAATTCACCCCGAAAGACCTCAATTTTAAGGGCGAGAGCCAAACGCGTCTTGTTAAAAACCGCAAAGCCTTCCCCGGAGACCCCGGTTCATGTAGTTTTTTCCCCCCCAGCCTGAAGGTTTTCAGCCACTCCGGATTAAATTAGCTGGTGGCTGAAATCTGTGGCCTTCCATATGCAGCCTCTGCTCTGGATTGGATCCAGCCTGTTGCCCTGCCAACTAATCAGAAATCTGAAAGACCAGTACAGCAAGCATCCGGGGAGCATCCTAGCCACAGGCAGGCAAGGGGGTTATTTACACACACACACACATACACACACACATGCACCTTCAATCCAGAGCCACGGAAAAAACTCCACCAGGGCTGCAAACACCCATCCGTGCATCCATTCACACATTACTCTGATGTGTGCTCAGCTTCCACCCTGATTTGCTGTGTCTCCAGGCTGAGCTGGGAATAGGGGTGGGCATTTTTCTCTAATTGTCTGGCAGGCATTAATTATGCCTCATTAGTACCTTCCCACCCACGACTAACAGTATAATTCTCCCCTGTGGCCTAATTAGATTGAGAAGCTAAATTAGCATCTTTAAAGAGAAGGGCTCTTCTCATGCGCGCAACCGTGTCCTTCTCCTCGCTGCCCATCTCGGCTTGTGCGAAAGGATCCCTCAGCGAGATGGTCCCTTCCTATAATGACGGAGAGGACTGATTCATTCCCCAGGGGAAAAAAAATAAAATTTTACTGGGTTTTTTTTTTTTTTCCTGGCCTCCCTGTTTGGCCTGTTAATTTAGCCATCCTTCCCTTTCCACTCCGGCGATTTAAAGTAGCCGCATCCGGCTGGATATTCATAGTCTTTTTTTCAACCTTGCATTTTAGTTCACTTTGTGGCCATCTACTTTTTCTTCGGCAACTGCTTCTCTCCTACCTTTTGCTTTTGTTTTAGATTTTTTTTTTTAATTTTTAAAATGATTTTGTATAAATAACACCAGGGGGTGAACATCCCGGATGCTCCGTTCTCCTCTTGTTTTCCCCAAAACAAAATCCCTGTGAGATAAGTTGGGCTGAGAAAGAGAGATTGGCCCAAAGTCACCCAGTTGGCCTTCATACCAAAGGCGGGACTAGAACTCGTCGTCTCCTGGTGATTGGCCCAAAGTCCTGGAGCCCGCTTTCAGGGATAAGGCGGGACTAGAACTCGCCGTCTCCTGGTGATTGGCCCAAAGTCCTGCAGCCTGCTTTCAGGGATAAGGCAGGACTAGAACTTGCCGTCTCCTGGTGATTGGCCCAAAGTCCTGCAGCCTGCTTTCAGGGATAAGGCGGGACTAGAACTCGCCGTCTCCTGGTGATTGGCCCAAAGTCCTGCAGCCTGCTTTCAGGGATAAGGCGGGAC
>NW_015400098.1:4625-6363 GCF_001527695.2 Protobothrops mucrosquamatus
AAGCCTCAACATCTGTCTTCTTTTTTTAAAAAAATAAATTTTATTGGTTTTTTAATTTCTTAAAACATAGTATTCAGGACACACCGTGGTGCTGGGGTAATCAAACATCCTAGAACAGTGGTTCTCAACCTTTTTAATGCCGCGACCCCAACCGGTCGTACGTCGAGAACTAAACCGGTCGTAAGTCGAGGACTAAACCAGTCGTAAGTTGAGGACTAAACCGGTCGTAAGTTGAGGACTAAACCGGTCGTAAGTCGAGGACTACCCAACCCGTCGTAAGTCGAGGACTTTCCCTGCCCGGGAGCACCGCGCATGCGTGGTTCCGCCCCCTGCGCCGGCCGAGGCGTAGCTGGCAAGCGGCAGAGACGGAGCAGGCCGACCACCAGCTGGCCCAGCCCAAGGGAGGTAAGGCACCCGCTGGAAAAGGGGAAAAAAATGGTGGACAAAAAAAATGGCGGACAGCCTTGCTTGGCGACCCCCGTGAAACGGTTGATCGACCCCAAATGGGGTCACGACCCACAGGTTGAGAACCACTGTCCTAGAACAAAACATATATACATAGTACAATCAATACATCAAATATTCCCTCTCTTTTTCCCTCAGATAGCATAGTGTATTTAAAATGTCCAATTCTAGCTGAAATTGATTCAACCTGAACCTGTTTTAAAGCTTTATAAATTTACCATACCGTAATCAAATTAACTTTTTTAAATAAAGACCTTTTCAATTCAGATATCCCTTCCAAGTATGTTCTACTTTCTTCATTTTATCAAAATCTTATTTATTTCTTCTTCCGCTAATCCCCCCTATTTAAAGTAAAAATATTAATCTATCCATCTGTCTTCTAATGTCACCAAAACTGGATGCAGGATTCCAGGTGTGGCCTTATTAAAGCTTCCCTGCAGTGACAGCTTTCCAAACCCTTTTATTATATCTTCCCTAGCGATCTATCTCCTGATCACACACACACACACACACACACACACACACACACACACTGCCGCCTTCTATCTGGTGATGCTCCTTCCTTGGGCAGGGGGGGGAGAGACTCCTTCCAGACCTCCTCCAATCACTTCCAGTCCCTCCAGCTTCTTCCAAGCTGGGGCCTCAGCCAGAAACACACCCCCCCCCTCGCCTGGATCTACCTGCCTGTCATCTCCACACACCCTTTTGGCTAACTCCCTTCCTTCCTTCCTTCCTTCCTTCCTTCCTTCCTTCCTTCCTTCCGTCCTTCCTTCCTTCCTTCCTTCCTTCCTTCCTTCCTTCCTTCCTTCCTTCCGTCCGTCCGTCCTTCCTTCCTTCCTTCCTTCCTTCCTTCCTCTCTGGGCTGAAGGGAACGACGGGGGCGTACCTGGAGCCCCTCCAGCTTTTTTCTCAGCCGGGTGTGCCAACCCCCCCCCAAAAAAACCCCAAAAAGCAAAAAAACCCCACAACCCAAGGAGGTGCGGAAAACAGGTGCGTTTGGAGACAAGATGTGGGCAGGGCAGCCTCCCCGTTTGCAAAAGCACGGGGGGGGGGTCTCTCTCTCTGGTTTTTGTCTTGCCCCCCACCTTCTCCTTTGCCCGAAGTGGGGAGGGGGAATGAGGAGGAAAGAGGGAAGCCCCCTTTAAAAAAAAAGGGGGGGGGCGGCTGGCCATTCCTTCCAGAGCCTGCAGGGAAGCCAGGGGTGATCTCTTTTCTCTTTTTCTCTCTCTCTCTCTCTCCCCTCTCCATCCCTCTTTTTTTTTTTTCCTCCTGG
>NW_015400099.1:0-1760 GCF_001527695.2 Protobothrops mucrosquamatus
GGCAGCCACAGCCACTCGGTCTTGGAAGGGTTGAGCCTGAGTCTGTTCCTCCCCATCCAGACCCTTACGGCCTCCAGGCAGCGGGCCATCACGTCAAGGGCATCGTTGGGGTGGCCTGGGGTGGAAATGTACAGCTGAGTATCATCAGCGTACTGATGGAAATCCACCCCAAAGCCACGAATGATCTCTCCCAGCGGCTGCATGGTGTTGTTATCTACTAGGGCATCATTTGTTGTATCTTTTGTTTGAATAAGTCGTATTATTAGCAGTCGGCATGACTTGAAGCACTTTCTTTAACTTGGAACTGTCCAGATACGTAGGATTACCTCTCCTATCATCCATGGCCAGCATATCCAATGTCTGTGTTACTAGGGGTGATGTGCATTGGAATCCAATACATCTAGAAGTCTTCAAACTGGAGAAAACTGACCTACCTATCCTAATGAATCTCACTGTAAGTAGAGATATGGCAAATGTCTATGGAGATTCTCAGTCATCCAGATCATGGTTGTCCCAAAGGTGCTTTTTTCAGGAGGCAACTGGACTTTCTTGTTTTTTCTTGAAGACGTTTCGCTTCTCATCCAAGAAGCTTCTTCAGCTCTGACTGGATGGTGGGGAATGGAAGGATTTATATTCCTTGCAGACAGCTGGTCATTTGCATCCTTTTAGGGAGTCATTGAGGCTACCTGGAGGTTTATCTGTGTCATTGGGATCACCTGAGTAGTGCAAATGGGTGTGGAGCCTTCTTGGAACTGTTGAAAGGACCATGTTGTAGACTGGAGATAGATAATGTTGTATCCCTCCCCCTCTGTTGAAAGAGGACTATTCAGTTTTGACATAGATAGCCTCTTTGACCCCTCTTTCAAACCAGTGGCCCTCTCTGTCCAAAATGTGGACTTTGCTGTCTTTGAAAGAGTGGCCTTTGTCTTTTAAATGCAGATAGACTGCTGAATCTTGTCCTGATGGGTTTGTTCTCCTATATTGTGCCATGAGTTTATGAAGTGGTTGTTTTGTTTCCCCTATGTACAGATCTGCACATGGCTCAGTGCATTGTACTGCATATACCATGTTGCTCAGTTTGTGTCTGGGTGTTTTATCCTTGGGGTGGACAAGCTTCTGCCTTAGCTTCTGGACAGGTTTGAAAGAGGGATCAAAGAGGCCATCTATGTCAAAATTGAATAGCCCTCTCTCAACAGAGGGAGAGGGATACAACATCATCTATCTCCCATCTACAACACAGGCTTTCAACAGTTCCAAGAAGGCTCCACACCCATTTGCACTACTCAGGTGACCCTGATGACACAGATAAGCCTCCAGGGGCTTCAACGACTTGCTAAAAGAATGCAAATGACCAGCTGTCTGCAAGGAATATAAATCCTTCCATTCCCCACCACCCAGTCAGAGCTGAAGAAGCTTCTTGGATGAGAAGCAAAACATTTTCAAGAAAAACAAGAAAGTCCAGTTGCCTCATGAAAAAAGCACCTTAGAGATAAGGCAATTCAAGAGTTTCTCAGCAAGACTTTTCCTCTGCAGTCGTTATATTTCATTCAATAAATTTTGAGAGAATTCAGACAAGATCATCTCCACTTGTAACCATCCTCTGTCTCCCCACTAGACTTGTTAATTCTTTTTTTTGAAACCAGAAAATGTCATCAAGAAGTAGAAAGTAGAATCACAACATCATGCTTTTAGATGGTGTTGGGAATCCTCCATGGTAAAGTAATCACTGACCAGGGAACCAGAAACAATTCTCTGAAGGT
>NW_015400099.1:5045-6363 GCF_001527695.2 Protobothrops mucrosquamatus
GTAAGGCCACACTTGGAATACTGCATCCAGTTTTGGTCACCACGATGTAAAAAAGATGCTGAGACTCTAGAAAGAGTACAGAGAAGAGCAACAAAGATGATTAGGGGACTGGAGGCTAAAACATATAAGGAACGGTTGCTGGAATTGGGTATGTCTAGTTTAATGAAGAGAAGGATGGGGGGGGGGACATGATAGCAGTGTTCCAATATCTCAGGGGCTGCCACAAAGAAGAGGGAGTCAAGCTATTCTCCAAGGCGCCTGAAGGGAGGACGAGAAGCAACGGGTGGAAACTGATCAAGGAGAGAAGCAACTTAAAACTAAGGAGAAATTTCCTGACAGTTAGAACAATTAACCAATGAAACAACCTGCCTCCAGAAGTGGTGAATGCTCCAACACTGGAAGATTTTAAGAAGAGACTGGACAGCCATTTGTCTGAAATGGTGTAGGGTTCCTGCCTGAGCAGGGGGTTGGACTCGATGACCTCCAAGGTCCCTTCCAACTTTATTATTATTATTATTATTATTATTATTATTATTATTGTTGTTGTTGTTGTTGTTGTTGTTGTTGTTGTTGTTGTTATTGAGCAAGGTACCTCCTAAACTATACATGTGCATTTGTTTTTTTCTTGCCTAAATGTAGAACCTTACTTTTTTCACCATTGAATTTCATTTTGTTAGATAGTGCCCAATGTTCAAGTCTGTCAAGATTCTTCTGTATCTTAAGCCTGTCTTCTGGAGTGTTGTCTATTCCTGCCAGCTTGGTGTCATCCACAAATTTGATGAGTTCCCCATCTATCCCCTCATCTAAATCATTGATGAAGATGTTGAAGAGCACTAGGCCCAGAACAGAGCCCTGGTACACCCCACTACTCACTTCCCTCCATGTAGATGCAGTTCCATTGAGGATCACACACAGTCAGCCAGCTACGAATCCATCTGGTGGTGATGCTGTCTAACCCACATTTTTCTATCTTATCAAGTAGTAGGTTGTGATCTACTTTATCAAATGCCTTACTGAAGTCCAAATAAATTATATCCACAGCATTCCTCTGATCCACTAATTTTGTCACTTGGTCAAAGAATGCGATAAGATTTGTCTGGCATGATCTGTTTTTGATAAACACATGTTGGCTTTTGGTAATTACTTTGTTTGCCTCTAGGTGTTTGCTGATTCATTGTTTGGTTACCTTTTCCAGAATCTTCCCAGGTATTGAGGTCAGGGTGATAGGTCTGTAATTTCCTGGTTCAATTTTTTTTCCTTTTTTGAAAATGGGAACTACATCAGTTCTTTTCCAGTCCTCCGATAGCTCCCCAGTGCT
>NW_015400100.1:0-1613 GCF_001527695.2 Protobothrops mucrosquamatus
CCAATAGTAACTTTGAATGGTCACTAAGCAAACGGTTGTAAGTTGAGAATTACCTATATTTCAACCTTGACAACTTTTCTAAAGTATGTTGAGATCTTAAAATTGCCAAGGTTGAGAAACACCGATTTAGTGTACAGCAACTTCATTCACAGATCTCTCTACAAATGGAACCAAAGCACACGAAATTTTCCTGCACCCCTTTTTCAATATATTTACTCCTCCATCGCTTGCTCGGCTCTCAACCCTCTTCTGTCTCAACCCTCCTTCAAGCAGTCATGACTTAAGTTTTTTTTTGTTGTTGCACAAGGATGGTGGTTAGCTTTGTAGGCTGTAGGCATGCCATACACATCCAAACTATTATTAGCTGGGTGTTCACACAACAGCTTGAATTGCCCCACTGAAGGACTGGGATGGAATCTGAATAATAAGCTGAATAATAAGCTATTATGAGGGGGTCCTTGGTGCCCTCTGAGCTTGCTTGTTTTCTTGCAGACGTTTCATAACCCTAACTAGGTAACATCATCATCATCAGTGCTAGTAAGGAGTGTGGTTTGCTGTCAGTTAATTTCACAATATATAGACATATTTAACCGTAGTTTCCATTGGGAAAATGTGATAATAATAAGGCCAAATCCAAAAATGCCAGGGAATTTCTAGAAGACTGGCACTCTGACAAATCAGCCATCAATAGACACACATAGACATTAACATCTATAGACTATGCAAAAGAGACAATCAACCAGCCCACGAGAGAAAAAGACTCCAGATCTCCCCACCAGTAATTAGTACTCAAATCAGCATAGATTAACTCCAAGGTCACCTTCAGACCAACAATCAAGTAAGCAATACCCCAATCAAGGAAACTGCCAAAGAGCCATTAGTAAACAGCCCTATCGAAGAATCTCCTAAGACTGCCCCCACCCACACAGACACAGGCAAGACACCAGAATATGAACAGACAGCAAACCTCACTCCTTACTAGCACTGATGATGTTACCTAGTTAGGGTCATGAAACGTCTGCAAGAAAACAAGCAAGCTCAGGGCGCACTAAGGACCCCTCATTTCAATTCTGTGCTACAAATATTCTCCTTTATTGATAAACTATTATGTTTGCATCCCTGACTTTGTTAGTAGACAACAATTAAGCTTGCTTATAACGGTGAAGCTATTTTGTTGTGGAAATCTTTAATGTTCAGAGTGGTAGCCACAGTACCTCCCTTTCTGAGTTTGTTTTATTCCTACTAAGGTCCTTGCAGTTTCTCCAAGCTGACCACAGGAACACACCAGGACCATAAACTGTGTGTACTAAATTGTGTGTACATAATTACGTGCACTTATCCCAGCATCAGCCTTTGTAAACTAAAGGCATATGCTGCAGGCAGAGAAGAAATAACGTATATTATAATTATAACATAATAAAACGTAATACAATATAATATATAAATTAACATACACTACAGAGAGAGAGAGAGAGAGAGAGAGAGAGAGAGAGAGAGAGAGAGAGAGAATATAAACTACAGGCATATACTACATATATACATATATATATATACATATATATTACCTTGAGTGCTTTTTGATGCACCCTGTCGACCCAAATATGGGAGAAAGA
>NW_015400100.1:6190-8329 GCF_001527695.2 Protobothrops mucrosquamatus
AATGGAATTGTTCTCTTACTTAACAGTATTTATTCAGCCTATGTTTAAATTAGCAAGCCCCACACTCAGAAGGTCTTGGATGCAGAAACAAATAACTATTTAAAAGTTCGCCAGGTAGAATCTAATCAAGGTGAGATAGGACTAATCTCATTGATTTCCTGTTCAGGCTCCGTTATACAGTATGTATGTATGTATGTATGTATGTATGTATGTATGTATGTATGTATGTGTATGTATGTATGTGTATATACATATACATATATATATATAAAATGGAATATATATATATATAAAATGGCGTATATAATGGAATATATATATATATATAATGGAGTATATAATGGAATATAAAAGTATTTTATAAAGAGTATATATAGAGTATATAAAAGTATTTACTAATCCATTATAGATCTTCCTCACATAATCCACATTTTCTCATATTTCCAACTTTCTAACCTCTGTTTTTATCAGCTAACCATTGATAAAATAAGTCCTATGTTATATAGTATTCAGTTTCTTCTTTTTCTTTAATTTTTAACATTAACCTATCCATTTCTGCACATTCCAGTATTTTTTTTTATTATATTCTCTTCTATAGGGGTTTCTTCATTTTTTCCAAAATTGTGCATATACTATTCTAGCTGCTGTTAATATATGTAAAACTAAGTACGTATTACCTTTATTATGGTTCCCTGGTAACATGCCCAATAAGAATATCTCTGGTTTTAAATCTATATGTTATTTTATCATTGCTTCCAACCATATACTCTTAAATGGAAGGTCTGAAAATAACACATGGGTGTAGGTAAAGATGTATGAACTCAGAACCAATAGATCTTAGCCTTACTGTGTACAGAATTGATATTTCCAGAATGGAACTTTGCTAGCCATTCAAATAGTAACCAGTAAGCAAGGAAAAGCATTTCCTTGGTAGAAGTCAGAGAAATGAAAAATGGGTAATGGGTCGTTTCTAGAAAAAACATGCCAGAGTTGAAATGATGTGGAACTATAGATATTTCACTCATAGTCAACTGCCTGAGACAGGATGCTATCTTAATTAGATCAATACATACACTATCACTCTGTGGTTCGAACACATAAAGGGAGTTGTCAGCTTACAATCATTTGTTTAGTGGTGGTCTGAAGTTACAACGGCACTGAAAAAGCTGACGTCTGTCCGTTTTTGACACTTACAACCGTTGCCCCATCCCATGGCCATGTAATCAAAATTCGGACGCTTGGCAACTGGTTCATAGTTATGACGGTTGCAGTGTCCCGGGGTCACATCATCCCCTTTTGTGACCTCCTGACAAGCAAAATCAATGGGGGAAGCCAGATTCACTTAACAACCATGTTACTGCCTTAACAACTGCAATGATTCACTTAGCATGCTCGCTTAGTGACCGAAATTTTGGACTCAGTTGTGGTCGTAAACCGAGGACTACCTGCACTGGGAGCTGTAACTTTTGATTTTTGTTAAAGCAAGCAACTCTTAGTCGTAATTATGCCGTTTGTCATGCTGCCTCTGGCTGAAGGAAGCATTCAACAGCTGCAAACCAAACCATCTTAAGCTTTGCCTGGGATGAGTTCACACCTTCAGTTTTCTCTACTTAGGATAGCAAGAAATAGCTCCTGCTTGTGCAAACAAAGTACATAGAAAGGCACCAAAGTCTCAAATGTCAAGTCTTGACATTATTGCTATATTTCCTATGAAGATGTTGGGCTAATTCCCAGCGGTTTCTGATTTGGTTACTCAGAAGTATCTTGCATAGTTCAGACCAAGGCAATGCAGAGCTGAATCAGCAAAATGATGGACACAGTGCCTGATGCTTCATGCGACAAATAAATATTGCTCAGATGTGCTAGTCTTGTCTCTGTATAGGCGGTTTGTTGAAACATATGGACAATACAAAGAACGGTTGCTGGAATTGGGAATGTCCAGTTTAATGAAGAGAAGGACGAGGGGGGACATGATAGCAGTGTTCCAATATCTCAGGGGCTGCCACAAAGAAGAGGGAGTCAAGCTATTCTCCAAAGCGCCTGAAGGCAGGACAAGAAGCAATGGATGGAAACTAATCAAGGAGAGAAGCAACCTAGAACTAAGGAGAAACTTCCTGACAGTTAGAACAATTAACCAGT
>NW_015400100.1:8477-12553 GCF_001527695.2 Protobothrops mucrosquamatus
TCCAATATCTCAGGGGCTGCCACAAAGAAGAGGGAGTCAAGCTATTCTCCAAAGCGCCTGAAGGCAGGACAAGAAGCAATGGATGGAAACTAATCAAGGAGAGAAGCAACCTAGAACTAAGGAGAAACTTCCTGACAGTTAGAACAATTAACCAGTGGAACAACCTGCCTCCAGAAGCGGTGAATGCGCCAACACTGGAAGTTTTTAAGAAGAGATTGGACAATCATTTGTCTGAAATGGTATAGGGTTTCCTGCCTGAGCAGGGGGTTGGACTAGAAGACCCCCAAGGTCCCTTCCAACTATTCTATTCTATTCTATTCTATTCTAAAAAAAATTCTGTTCTATTTTCTATTCTATTTTCTATTCTGTTTTCTATTCTATTTTCTATTTTATTCTATTCTATTCTATTCTATTTTCTAGTCTAGTCCAGTCCAGTCCAGTCCAGTCCAGTCCAGTCTTGCCATGTTCTCCGGGAATTCAGTCTTGTGGCCTTTGATGACGTGGGTGCCATACTCTGCTGCTCAGTCACCTGTGGCTTGATCTTTTCCCCTCCTGACTTCTTTGGAAATACAGAGAGGAGCATGACGGATTAGATCTACCAAATGGCCACTGCTGTGTTTCCAGAAGTTTGTCTTAAAGATCCCTTGAGGAGAGATGGGATCATTTTTCCTAAGGTGGGATCATCTTTGCCCAAGGAACTAAGTTACTGGAAGGAAACAAAAGGAAACTATCACCTAAAATTTAGGTCCTAAATCTAAAGAAGTTGGGTCTGAGCACAGGGGAAACCCCTTCCCAAATCCCATTACCAGCTATCAGGCAAGAGGAACAGACAGTCTGTGAATCGACAAAGCAAGAACTTTGGGGGATAAAATGGGTCCCGAAGCCCACCCACTCTTTTTGAGTTGCCTTTGAGTCCACACATCGTGGCTTCAATCCCTCTGACTAGTGCTTGAAACACATTGTAGTAGCCGGTAAAGTTTTGGTGTTATTTCAAATTCATGGAGTACTCTCTGTGTATTCTAAAGAACTGATTGTGTTGCGGGTGCAGAGTAATTTGACTGTGGTTATTTTCCAGGGCTGTGTGAGTGAAATGAACAAAAGCTGAACCCGGGAGCACCGTGTTGTGTTAATACTCTGGCTGGGAAGAGATGGTTGAACAGACACTCTGGATTGACAGGACTACTTATTCAAACTTTTGTGTTTTGTTTTTCGGTGGGCAATTCCATGATTTAGGGCAGCCTTTCTTGGCAGTCCAGTGTGAAAGAGAGGCAACTTTATGCGCACATGAGCACAAATGCTAATGTGACTGCACGTGTGTGCGCAGGGCCGTGAGCATGCGTGCTCCGCAAATGGGGCTACTAGCGCTGTGCAAGGCTTGTGGCTCGTGTAGCGCTGGCGCAACAGGTGGTGAGCGCATGAATATGCGTGCACGGACTAGCCAGCTATTCTGGTGGCCAAGAGGCCACAGCCCGGTAGTGGGCCGTGGCCCATAGGTTAGGGACCTCTGATTTAGGGCTCCTCCTGGACCCATGGCTTCGGCTAGGTGGGAAGGCTATGCTCAAGTGGGTGTTGTACAAATTGCAATCCCAACACAGGAAGATTTTGTAGCAGTTAACTCCATGTCCCTTCCACCGTTCAGCTAAACTACAGGTAGTCCTCGACTTATAGCTGTTCATTTACCACAGCACTGCAAAATGGGCTTACGAACTGCTTTTCACACTTGCGACTGCCGCAGCCTCCCCGTGGGCAAGTGCTCCAAATTCAAATGCTCTGCAACTGGCAGGTACTCATGACGGTTGCAGTGTCCCGAGGTCACGTCATCCCCTTTGGCAAGCTGCTGACAAGCAAAGTCAATGGGGAAGCCAGATTCACTTAAAAACGGCTGGGTTACCAACAACTGAAGCGATTCACGTTAACAACTGTGGCAAGAGAGGTCATAAAATGGGACAAAGTTCCCTTACGTCTCACTTAGCGACATAAATGTTGGGCTCGATTGTGGTTGTTAAGCCGAGGATTACATGTACAGGACTGAAATGCACACGATGCAGAGCTGTCTTTGAAGACTTATGTAGAAGCTTCCCCAGAAGACAGCTGATAGGTTGTTGAAGATATATTTCATATACACACGTTAACCGATTTTTGGGGTTCTGTGCTGATTCCCCGTTACGAGCGCAATTCAAAGTGCTCCTTTTGCGTATTAACCCCATACATGGCTGAACACCTGCATATTTACAGGGATCTCTTCGCTGCCCAACCTCCGCCCATCCAATGCAGACGCCAGGTTAAGCAGGTCTGTGTCTTTTCTGGGGGTGCTCTTGGAAATACAGGTAGTCCTCAGCTTACGAGAGTCCATTTAATGACCATTCAAAGTTACAACGGCCCTGAAAAAAGTGACGGTTGCAGCAGCCCGATGGTCACACAAATTCAGATGCTCGGCAAGTGGTTCCTATTTATGACAATCAGTGTCCGCGGTGTGTGTGTGTGTGTCACGTCATCACCTCTTGCGACCTCCTGACGAGCAAAGTCAATGGGGAAATCCAGATTCACTTAACAACCGGGTTTACTAACTTAACAAATGCAGTGCTTCGCTTAAAACAACGGTGGCAAGAAAAGTCATAAAATGGGGCAAATTCGCTTAACGTTTCCCTCAGGGAGATAAATTTTGGGTTCCAATTGTGGTCGTTAACTCGAGGACTACCTGTCTTTTCCTCCGCCCCGCCATCGATCTGTCCTGAATCTAGCAACTTTCCTCACGTGCTCATTGGCTGGTGGTTGAGCCAATATAAGCCCAAACATGGCCAATGCCATTCAGGTGATCGGTGGGATCCTTTCCCGGAGGACATCTAACCCAGTGGTGGCAAACCTATGGCACGGGTGCCAGAGGCGGCACTCAGAACCCTGTGGGCACGCGCACCGTTGCCCCAGTCCTAGGCCTTCAGCTGGGTTTTATAAAACCTTTTCGCTTTAGGCCTCCACCGCCGTGTACAAAAAAAAAAGGTTCAATGAGTCAATTTCAAGTTCTCACGGGGAAAAAAAAGATCTTGCAAAGTTGGAATTGATTGAACTCTTTAGTCCCACCCAGTCTGCCGTTATCACGGCAGCCACGCCCACCCAATGGGCCACACCCACCCGGCCCCCGACAATGCGTAAGTGGGTTTGGGGTTGCAGTTTGAGCACTTGGTCTCTAAAAGGTTCGCCATCACTGATCTAACCCATCCTACCAGGTCAGATAGGGCGGGCATGCTGCTCCGAGTCCTTACCCCCAAATATTGTCATCGGATGGGGGAGCCTGCCTTTTTCGGTGGCAGCCCCTGCCCTATGGAAACTGCCCCCTGAAATTTGGCAGGCCTCTACCTTCCTCGTCTTTTGGAAAGTTTTGAAGACCTGGCTTGGGATAACACGAGGTTACTGCAGATCAGAAGTCTGATGACCTAGCACCAGGTTTTTATTATTTTCAATGTGGTTATCTGGGGTTTTTTTTTTAGTTTAATATGGCTTTTACCCTGCTTCGGCTTTTGATTGGGAGCCGCTTTAGTTATAAAGATATATAGGTATATACGTACGTATGTATATAGCATGTTTATATGTGTGTTATCTATGTGGTTGGACGGAGTCACTGAAGAAGTAGGCGTGAGCTTAAAATGGACTCCAGAAGTTGGCAGAGGACAGGAAGGCCTGGAGGAACGTTGTCCACGGGGTCGCGATGGGTCGGACGCGACTTCGCAACTAACAACAACAACAATCTATGCGTACACTTTTGAGAGCAGGCAACGGAATTTCGTTTTTAAGGTGTGCCAGTAAAGTAAAGACAGTAGAGGTTATCTATCTATAAGATGGGGAAAGCTAAGTATTTAATAAACAAATAAAATACACGTGCCAAAATAATAAACCTGCTGGTTACAAAGCGCTTCCTTCCCCTCAGCCCAAACCCCATTCTCCCCAACGCACATCAAACGAGTCGTCTAAAAACAATACGTCTTTTTTTTATTGTTAAGTCAATAAAGAGGTATCAAAATTAAAAGAGGAAAAAATTACAAGGGATGGAACGGAACTAGAGGAGCCGATGAAAGGAAGGA
>NW_015400101.1:0-1971 GCF_001527695.2 Protobothrops mucrosquamatus
CCCAAACAAATGCGTTCACATTCACATAAATGCATTAAAGAAAGGCAGCCTAATGGCTTCCTTGGAGGTTTCCTTTGAAAAATTATATGATGAACACCTGATGGTGTCTAACCTGCAGTTAAAATGTTCCCACTGGATAGAATACATCTTCAGTTTAAACACACCCTCTTTCTAGCCAAGGTTAACAATACTCAGGTATGCACAGACAGGAGCCATGATCACCGAACACCAACCCCACCCAGCATCCCAAAAGTAGGTGTCCAGATTGTGGCAGAGATACAGGTAGTCCTTAATTCACGACCACAATGGAGTCCAAAATTTCTATTGTTAAATGAGACATTTGTTAAGTGACATTTGCCCCATTTTACGACTTTTCTTGCCACACTTGTTAAGTGAAAAATTGCAGTTGATAAGTTAGTAACCCACTTGTTAAGTCAGCCTGGCTTCCCCACTGACTTTACTTGTCAGAAGGTCACAAAAGGTGATCCACCTGACCTTAGGACACAGCGGCGGCCATAAATATGAACCAGTTGCCGAGCATCTGAATTTTGATGACATGATGATGGGGATGACGGGATGATGGGGATGCTGCAAAGGTGGTAACTTTGAAAAATGGTCATAAGTCACATTTTTCAGTGCCTTTGCAACTTTGAACTATCACTAAAAGAACTGTTGTAAGTCGAAAGACTACTTGTATTCTGCTTCTTCGGGGATAGGTTCCTTGACCGCAAAGTCGACCTTTTTCGACAGTTCCCAGCTTGTTTGTCCCCTCCTGAGTCAGAAACAACAACTACCGGTACTATTAATGGGTAGGCATAATAAAAGTCAAAGTCCTCAGCTAACAAGAAGCGGGCAAAGGCAAGGAGGGAAGGTAAAAGTTCACTTCAAAGGCGCTTACGTGTGGCGCTATTCTTTTAAGCATTAAGAGATACTGGACGGAGATGGAGCAGCGTTAAGTAGATCTCCATGGTGCCCTCGCGTAGGTGCTTCGACACCCCCTCCCGCCCCCGCGCCCCCCAATTTATGAAGTAAAACTTTGGGGTTTGCCACAATCTTAAGAGGGCAAACCGTCCTCCGGGACTTACCGCTTTGTCGATTCCAAAGAAAAAGAAGAAGAAGAAGAAGAAGAAAAAGCTGAAGGAGCGGCGCTAGCAGCCCCGAGACGCGCTCCAGCCACAGCACTCCCCGACCCGCTTTCGCTTTGCGCCGCAAGATCTCCAGCGTCCACCGCTCGCCGCCTGGATAGGCAGCTTCGCAACTAACAACCAGGAAGGAGGCGGTCAAACACTACCGGCAGCTGGCGATAGGGATGAATGAGGCAGGGAAGGAGGCGGGCGCTCGGGCTCGGTGGCTTCTTAGTGGATCCGATGGAAACCTTTCTGCCGGCTTCTCTCCTCCCGCCTCCCTCACCATCTTCTCCCAGGAGGAAGGGATTTCCGTATGGGATAGATCTGGGGAAACAGCGGGACAGATGGGAGGAAAGCCCTTTTTGTAGAAACGGGGTTTTTAAAGTCTAAACTGGCTCTGTTTCCTGGTATTGGGGGATCTGGATGAGATCTGGGAACGGATAAAGAGCATTCCAGAGAGAATTCAAAAGTATACGTTATTCATTCATTTCATTTCATTTATTCAATTTATATCCCGCCCTTCTCCCGAAGGACTCAGGGCGGCTCACAACATTTTTTAAAACAAAAACAAACCTACAAACCCCACCGAATAAAACCAAATTAAAACCAATATTTTAGAGTTGTGATAATTAAAATTTCTAAGACACCCAATTTAAAATCCTCCCTAGGCCAGGCCCGCTTGTTGGAAAAGCCATGTCTTGAGGGCGCGGCGGAAAGTAAGGAGATCCGGAATCATCCGGATCTCGGGGGGTAGTTCGTTCCAGAGGGCAGGGGCACCCACAGAGAAGGCCCTCCCCCTGGGGGTCGCCAGCCGACATTGCTTGGCCGACGGCACCCTGAGGAG
>NW_015400101.1:4527-6363 GCF_001527695.2 Protobothrops mucrosquamatus
TTGCTCCTGTTTGCAAATTCTTCTTTTAATCTTTTGTGACTACTCTGAATTAAAACTGCACATCGGACACAATGATTCTGTTTTGAAAACATTGCATTTATCACACTGCATGTGTGATAATCCATTCCTCTAGTAAATTTCCTCTTCTTCGGCAAACCTGCTACATTTGCTTAATTTGTAGTGGAAGATGGCAGTCACACGATAACCTTTTTTCAGAGTCCAAAAACAATTTATTTGTGTGTGGAGGTATTTGTGAGTCTGTGTCTGTGTGCATTTGTGTGTATAGGAGAGAGAGGGAGAAGGAGGGGGAGAGAGGGAGAAAGGGAGAGAGAGAGAAAGAGAAAGAGATTGAAATTTATTTCCAGGTAGAGAACCTTGTTTTAAACACCTTGGAAATCCATAATGATTTCAAAATGCAATATTAATTTATCCATTGCCATTTCTTTTCTAAAATATTTTAGATCTCAATTCAGCTTCAGTTAGTCATGAATACAGCTGCAATCCACACTTACCTGAAAATTAAATCCCTCTGAAAATATATAGCATTATACTGCATTCCCTATCAACACGATAATTTAATAGGACTGCTGATACAAAATGAGAGCCAGTTTGGTGTAGTGGTTAAGGCATCAGGTTAGAAACCAGACGATTGTGAGTTCTAGCCCTGCCTTAAGCACTAACCCATCTGGGTGACCTTGGGCCAGTCACCCTTTCTCAGCTCTAGGAAAACAAGCAATGGGAAATCACTTCTGAAAAACTTTGCCAAGAGGCTTCCAGTTTTGACATTGCAGTGAAAGGGACGCAGGAAGATGAGGCTCTGTCTTTCGCATTTGATTTCGCTCTGCTGGCGGACCCTGGAAAGGGTCGAAAGTTGCCCCATAGAAGTGACAAGCAAGGAGGGGACCCTCGTTGATCATGGGGAGTGACAGCCCTGCCGTTTGATCCAAGGAAGCCCTCCAAACCGGCGGGGGAAGAACTGGCTACATTCGCGTAGCTAGTCAGAAGCTGCTGTCAACGGAAGACAACAAGCACTACAAGCAATTTTACAGCAATGTGGATGAAACTGGGTGAGACCTGAGCCTCCCTTTATGACTTTAAGATCTCTTCCTGAAAATCTGCTCAAAGCACTCCCCCTGATGAGGGAAAGGGAATTTCCACCCCATTCCCTCAGGAAAAGAAAAGCGGCAAATTGGGGAAAATGGAGAAACCTACAAGACTAATTTGGAATATATATATGTATATATGCTTGGAAATTTGGGGATTAAAAGTGCTTTTAAGACCTTTTTAAAAAAAACTTGAAAAGTTTATAATATAAGTTTCAGATTTAAAAACTGAAAAATTGCATTAATGACATCTAGTGATGAATTACGGCACTACAACTTATTATGCCTTAGAGAAACCTGACTTGAAGCCCAGAATTAGATAAGACATTGGCTGGCCTTGGAAGCTTTTATTTTTGAGAATTGCAGCTGAGAAAAAGGAACAGACTTGGGGGCTGCTTAACTGTGTAGCAGAGATTTATTTATTTATTTATTTATTAATTGCATTTATATCCCGCCCTTCTCCTTTCGGACTCAGGGCGGCTGACAAATTAGATAAAATACTAACATATATACATATTATGCTTAATTAAAAAATTAATTAAAACGAAATATTTGAATATGTCCAATTAAAAGTAATTAAAACCCCTATAAAATCCCCTAGGCCAGTCCCGCTTGCTGGAACAACCACGTCTTGAGGGCGCGGCGGAAGGAAGGGAGATCAGGGATCACCCTGATCTCTGGGGGCAGTTCGTTCCAGAGGGTGGGAGCTCCCACAGAGAAGGCCCTCCCCCTT
>NW_015400102.1:0-1536 GCF_001527695.2 Protobothrops mucrosquamatus
GACTTTGGGCCAATCACCAGGAGACGGTGAGTTCTAGTCCTGCCCTACGCATGAAAGAGAACTGGGTGACTTTGGGCCAATCACCAGGAGATGGTGAGTTCTAGTCCTGCCCTACACATGAAAGCCGGCTGGGTGACTTTGGGCCAATCACCAGGAGACGGTGAGTTCTAGTCCCGCCTTTGGCATGAAAGCCAGCTGGGTGAGTTTGGGCCAATCGCAGGGAGACGGTGAGTTCTAGTCCTGCCTTCGGCATGAAAACTGGCTGGTTGACTCTGGGCCCATTATCAGGAGACGGCGGTCCTGCTGGCCAATCACCGGGAGACGGTGAGTTCTAGTCCCGGCTTAGGCACGAAAGCTGGCTGGCTGGTTTTGAGCCAGTCCCTTTCTCTCAGCCCAACCCACCTCACAGGGTTCTTGTTGAGAGGAAAACAGGTGGAGGAAGGAGGAGTACTTTGCGGCCTTGAGTTATCCATACAAATAATAAAGATGGGATAGTTAGATGACGGACGGATGGATGAATAGATGGACAGATAGAAGTGTGCAGAAGTTAAATCAAGACTGATGGGGGGGGGTCCAATCCCCTTTTTTTTGCCCCAGGGGGGCATCAGATGCCCTGCTGAAATTTCCAATTTCATGACCCCAAAAGGCAACCGCACCTCCCTCCACGCTTATGAAAGAAATGCCCAGGGGAACGAACTAGAAAAGCAATAAAGGCGGGATAAAAAAAAAATCTAATAAAATACATCAACAAATAAGCAAAACATCTAAGGCCAGAGTTGCATGCGCCGGATTCCAAAGGACCCCATCCTCATGATCCCTCGAGCAGCCACCCACAAGCACATGTATGTCTCTGCACGCCCACAGGTGTTGACCCCCGCAGGTGTGCGATGTGGACGGCCACCGACCGGACGCCTAGTTTCCAGCACCGAAGCAGCCCGGCGTTTGCCGGGAGGAAGCGGCGCTGGGAGCTATAGGGGGAGATGACGCCGTGTCATCAGCCATCATCCCTGACAAGTCCCGACATCCTTATTGCTCTACATGGCTAGTTAAAGTAATAGGAAGAGACGCCTGTCCTCCAGAGCCCGGCCGTGATTGGATTAGCATGATCACCCTTTTTTCCCGGTAAAATAAACGCACTTCCAATGTGGGGCGGCAAGGAGACTCCGCAGGTGGCCTCGGAAAGCAGAAGGAAGGAGAGCGCCAGCCCTGCAGAAACGCCGGGGGTGGAGGGGCTTTTGGATCACGGCAATCACCTGCCATGGAGAGGGTGGGCAAAAGCTTCCTGGCTTTGTCACACGCGGCGGCTCCCGAAAGGGGCGAGGGCTCAACCACCCCAAAACAGACTCTCAATCTCCCCTCTTCAACTACTGTGCTAAGCAAGGGAGAAGAACCTGGGTAGCTCAGGGTTGAGATCTCTGGAGGTGGGCGGCTTTATTAGAGGGGCTTCGTGACCCAAGCAGGGAACATCATGGGTGCTAGCAGGGAGGAAGGTTTGTAGAATGGAGAGGAGGAGGAGGAGGAGGAGGAGGAGGAGGA
>NW_015400102.1:4941-6363 GCF_001527695.2 Protobothrops mucrosquamatus
AGGAGGAGGAGGAGGAGGAGGAGGAGGAGGAGGAGGAAGAAGAAGGCTGGAGGGGTCATTGGTGTTTGCTCAGCTTGGTCGTTTTCTTGCAGACGTTTCACGACCAAACTAGGGAACATCATCAGGGCTAGGAGGGAGGGGGCCTTGTGGAGTGGAGAAGGGCGACCGTGGGGTCATTAAGCGAATTGCACTCATTCTATGACCTGTTTGTCACAGATGTTAAGTGAATCTAGCTCCTGCCATTGGCTATGTAGTCTTGTGTGGGGTACAGAGCCCCACATCCACGAGACCCCCTCCCCCGCCTCTATTAAGAACTCCTCACCTCCCTCTCTTGGATCTGTCTATCTTGGCAATTTCATAATGTCGTTTTACATTTTTTTAAAAAAAAAATCTTAAAATTATTGGGTGTTTAATCTTTTACGATACCGATTAACCTGCCTGCCCCCCAGAGGGCCCCCCCGCGAGGGAGACGGTCCGTTAAGGAGCTCGATACCTAAATAAATAAAATAAAATAAAAAGAGGATCTCCGTGTGTGGCCTCCTTTTGTAGCTGGCTCCCTTTGTGTCCTCCTCTTCGGCCCTGACTAAGTCAACAGCCTTCCCCCCCCCAGGCTGAGATGGAAGGTGGGCTCCCGAGCGGGGGTCCCCGGCTACCAGCCGAGGAACCGGCCCTGCCCCGACACCCATCCCCAAGCCGGGAATTGGGCTGCAAATGGGGTCAGCAGCCCCCGGATGCGACCCCCGAGGATCCCTGGGCCTTCTGCGTCCTATTGGGGTGCAAGGCCCACCTCCCCCTCGCCAAAGGCCCGGTGGCTCTTAAGGAGACCACCACAGCCCACCTTCCCAGCATTACAGGCAGTCCTCGGATTACGACCGCCAAATTTCTGCGGCCAAGTGAGTTTTGCCCCGTTTTATAACCTTTCTTGCCATCGTTGTTAAGCGAATCATTGCGATTGTTAAGTTAGGGACATCGTTGTTAAGCGAATCTGGCTTCCCCCACTGACATTGCTCGTCAGAAGGTCGCAAAAGGGATCAGGTGACCCCGAGGACGCTGCGACCGTCGTAAATACGAGCCGATTGCCAAGCGTCTGAATTTTGATCACATGACCCTGAGGGAGGCTGTAGCAGTCGTTAAGTGTGAAAAACGGTGATAAGTCACTTTTTCCGGTGCCGTTGTAGCTTTGAATGGTCACTGAACGAAGTGTTGTTAAGCCAAGGACTAAATATTTTATACTATATTGTATTATACTGGACTAGATTACACTACACCAGGGGTAGCCGCTTTTATGACTCGTGGACTTCAACTCCCAGAATTCCTGAGCCTGCTGTGCTGAGGGGAAAGGGAGAGGTTTCCAAGCTGAGCCATGCTGGCTCAGGAATTCTGGGAGTTGAAGTCCCCCAGTCATGAAGGGGCC
This sequence comes from Protobothrops mucrosquamatus, assembly GCF_001527695.2. Lineage (NCBI taxonomy): Eukaryota > Metazoa > Chordata > Lepidosauria > Squamata > Viperidae > Protobothrops > Protobothrops mucrosquamatus. Next base: position 6,356 of record NW_015400102.1, read on the forward strand.
ATAGTTCC
>NW_015400103.1:0-2500 GCF_001527695.2 Protobothrops mucrosquamatus
TCCTCCCTTACCAGGTGATGGGGACGGCCGCCTCTTGTTCGGCTCCCATGGGGATCCGGCTCTGGAGGTAGTGAAGCTGGCCCAGGTATTTCCGCAAAATGCTGCAGCCTTCGAAGTCCCTGGGGACGTTTATCGCGTTCTGCCGAGAGGGAAACAACAAAAAAAATAAAATTAAAAAAAAAATCACATTGACGAAGCTTCTGTTAAGCCTGGAGGAAGAGATTTAATTATTTTATTTTTTTAGCAGAGACCCGGATGCGACGTCGCGGCGGGAGACGGGGGTGCGCCGCCAGCCGGACAACGCAAAGCGGCGTTCTGCAAAAGGGAGGTGAGAGAGACACGTTATTTTTCTCTCGGGCGCGTCTGGACGACAGGCAGCCGCGCCCTTCGAGAGCCGAGCGGGCTTCTCACCTGCCGGAGCTGCTCGAGTTTCTTCAGCTCCTCGTTGTAATCCTCCGGGTTCTCTCCGTAGTTCTTCAGCACGAACTAGCCAGGGTAAAAGAAGGATAACAATCAGCATCAAAAGAACAGCAGCAACGACGACGATGATAATGATAGAAAATGATAGGGAGGAGGAGGAAGAGGAGGAAGAGAAGGAGAGGAGGAGGAGGAGAAAGAGGAGGAAGAGAAGGAATAACAGGAGGAGGAGGAGGAGGAAAAGGAGGAGGAAGAAGAGGAGGAAGAGGAAAAAAGAGAAGGAGGAAGAAGAAGAGGAGAAGGAGGAGGAGGAGGAAGAGGAAGAGAAGAAGGAAGAGGAAGAAGAGGAGGAGGAGGAAGAGAAGGAAGAGGAAGAAGAGGAGAAGGAGGAAGAAGAGGAGGAAGAGAAGGAGGAGGAGGAAGGAGGAGGAGAAAAAAGAGGAGGAAGAGGAAGAGAAGAACAAGGAAGAGGAAGAGGAAGAAAAGGAGGAGGAAGAGGAAGAGAAGAATAACAGGAGGAAGAGAAGAGGAGGAAGGAGGAGGAGGAAGAGAAGAGAATGAGGAAAAAGAGGAGGAGGAGGAGGAAGAAGGAAGAGGAGGAGGAAGAGGAGAACAAGGAAGAGGAAGAAAAGGAGGAGGAAGAAGAAGAGGAAAAGGAGGAAGAGGAAGAGAAGAATAACAGAAGGAAGAGGAGAACAGGAGGAGGAAGAGGAAGAGGAAGAGAAGAATGAGGAAAAAGAGGAGGAAGAGGAGGAGGAGGAAGAAGAGGTAGAGGAGGAAGAGGAAGAGAAGAAGGAAAAAGAGGAGGAAGAGAAGAAGGAGGAGGAAGAAGAGAAGGAGGAAGAGAAGGAGGAGAAGAGGAGGAAGAGGAATAGGAAAACGAGGAAAAAGAGGAAGAGGAAGAAGAGAAAGAAGAGGAAGAGGAGGAGGTTAAGGCCACACTTGGACTGACTGTAACTGAGGCCAGAGTTGTCAGTCGTTGAAGTCATGGCGGTTGTTAAATGGATCAGTGTGGGGCCTGAGCCCGATTCTTACGACAGGGCCCCGAACCCATTCAACAAACCTCTCGCTCAGCCCCAGAAACTGCGCCTTTGCAATCGCTAAATTGTATTTTATTACCCCCAAAAGGCGGAATCCGGTTTAGCTCCCTTCTACCCGGCTTTCCTGGCTAAGAAAGAAACCAGAGTGACCAGCTTCTCTCGGCCCGCCTTTTCGCCCACCCGCCCCCAAAAAACCAGAAATTCAGGAAATTCAGGAAAGAAAGAAAGAAAAAGGAAGATTTGCAGAAGGTGGAACTGTTCGAGCGTAAAAGAAACACGGGGACCAAATTTCGCCACTCGGCCCTCTGATGCCCTCCAGTATTTTTATATTCTCGTCCTGAAACGCCAGTCAAACGCTTCCCGCTTGGAAAACTTCCTCTCCTCACATACAGATGGTCCTCCACTTACGACCGAGTCCCAATTTTCCGTCGCTGGGCCAGACAGTTGTTGAGTGAACGTTTCCCCCCCTTTTTACGACCTTCCTCCCCTTAGTTACGTGAATCTCTCCAGTTGTGAAATTGAAGTTAAGCGAATCCCTGCAGTTGGTTGTTAAGTTAGCCACCCGGTCGTTAAGCGACGCTCGCTCGTTGGAAGGTCACAAAAAGGGATCGCGCGACTTCGGGACACTGCGATTGTCATAACTGTGGGGCAGATGGACAGACGACGGATGGAGATGTGGAGAGAGAGAGAAATAGATAAAGAGAAAGAGAGAGATAGATAAAGAGAAAGAAAGAGAGAGAGAGAGAGAGAGAGAGAGAGGGTTGGTAGATAGATTGATTAGGTTGATGGATAGATGGATAGATAGATGAATGGATGAATGGATGGATGGACGGACAAACAGATGATAGGTGGATGAATAGATAGAGACATGGATTGATAGATGGATGGATCAATAAATAGACAGACAGATGATGTAGATCAGGGGTCTTTCAACTTGGCCCTTTTATGACTTGCGGACCTCAACTCCCAGAATTCCTCAGCCAGACACGCTGGCTGAGGAATTCTGGGAGTTGAAGTCTGCAAGTCACAAAAGGGCCAAGTTG
>NW_015400104.1:0-1714 GCF_001527695.2 Protobothrops mucrosquamatus
AATTCCGCCTGACAGGTATTCTGCCAGCAAGGTAAAGGTTTGCAATGTGTGGTATGAGCCAAGAAGTTATAAAGAGGTGTTGGCATTACCAAAAGCTGAACAAGAAAGATGGAAGGAGGCCATGGATAAAGAGATGAAATCCATGGGAGACCATGAAGTATTTAAATCAGTGACTTTGCCACAGGGAACCAAAGCTGTGTGTTGTAAGTGGGTATATAAGAAAAAGGTATTGCCAAATAATGATGTACAGTATAAGGCCAGGTTAGTGGCACAAGGTTTTTCACAATTAAAGAATGTGCACTACGATGAAGTATTTGCGCCAACTGTGAAAAGTGCCTGTATAAAAATGGCAACTGGTGACAGGATGAAGAACAGAAGTATACATGTAGACATTAAGTATTGTAATGTCAGGGAAGCTGTAAAAAGAAAATTGATTAGTTTACATCATTGTTCTTCTGAGGATAATTTGGCAGACATGATGACTAAACCATTGGGTGGTGTTCACTATGGAAAATGTATTAAGTCAATAGGTCTGATGTCTCTTCCTGTCATGAAGGGTGGAGTGTTGGAATATTCATGAGCAGGAAGAGTCATGTGGTAACTCAGTCAGCCAATGTGAAGAAAGTGCTACTGAGTCTGTGGAAAAGGTTTGGAGTTAGAAGCTGGAATTGTTATCCAGTCTCAGGTCTGTCTCTGCTGTAAGAAGTCTTCATTGTGCTATGTTGCTGTAAAGAAGAATGTATGGTATTGTAAATATTTTGATATGAATATAAAGAGTTTATTTGAATCAGCTAAATGCAGTCAACTGTGAGAGCTTCTGATTTATTTTTCACCAACAGAGAAATTAAAATTCTCTAACATAGTCCAAATCTATCACCCCGGGGATAACAAAAATACCTTTTCTACCCATGCTTGACCACGGAAGGACAAGCCCTACATAATTTTGTGGCAGGGGGCCTGATAATTGAGATGGAACTACTTGAACCTCCCCAGGAAATTTAAATTTCACTTCCTCCTGCAGTATCAAATCAATACCGGCACTACCTCTTGTAGCTGCAGGAGTATTTTCTATTGTTGGTCTGTTGTCTCTGTTTGGACTGGGGCCAGAGACTGGCCCGGTCGGCATTTTACCGACCGTCACTCACTTGCCCAATGATAACCCTTCTGACACTTCGGGCATTTTGTTTTTGGCTTTGATCCCGGATGGAAAGAGGAGCGATGGAAAGAGGAGCGAGATGCTGCAGACATACCCCCCCCCCGGCTTTCTACATTCCCTTTTAAAATGACCGGGTTTGCCACAGTTGTAACACTTTCCTTGAGGCTTGCTGCCTTGTGATAAAGCCGCCGCCAATAAATTTGTTTGGTAAGAGGCTGTTCCTATATTTTGACACGCTCTAATCATATCTGCCAATTCAGGATCTTTCCCCAGACCAATAATTGCCCTTCGACATTCAGAAGTGGCGTTGTCTTTTGCCAGCCTCATCAACAATTCCTGCTAAGACAAAAAAGAATTAAGCATAAAAATAGAATTGATAGGGTTGGATAAAATACTATTAGGTACTGAGGATAAAATGATTAAAAAGTTATATCATTATTTGTTAGATCAGGCAATGTACGAAGAACAGGTAAAAGAAACCATGTTAACGTGGAGCAGGGACTTTGATCTCAACTTTGATCTGCATATCTGGCAAGAACTATGGGCACGAAATAGGAA
>NW_015400104.1:5061-6362 GCF_001527695.2 Protobothrops mucrosquamatus
CAAAACCCAGAAAGCTCTGGAGCTGTTTGCGAGTCTTTGGGGGCTGCCATTCGATTATAGCTTTCACCTTGGCTGGATCCATTTCAATACCCTCGTTGGAAATTCTGTAACCAAGGTAGTCTAATTGGGTTTGGTGAAATTCACATTTCGACAATTTGGCATAAAGCTTGGCATTCAATAGTTTCTTTAACACTTCTCTTACCAGCTTTATGTGATCAGTCATGTTCGTGCTATATATCAGGATATCATCAAGATACACCAGAACCCCCTTGTACAAGTGATCATGTAGTACCTCATTAATCAATTGCATAAACACAGATGGGGCCCCCTGTAGGCCAAATGGCATGACTTTGAACTGATAGCTCCCCATTGGACAGTTGAAGGCAGTTTTCCACTCGTCTCCTTCTTTTATCCTTACCTGGTAATATGCCTCTCTCAGGTCTAATTTAGTGAAGACACTCCCCTTAGCCAGATGGGTTAATAAGTCCTTTAGGAGGGGGAGTGGGTATTTGTTCTCCACACTTACAGCATTGAGACCCTTATAGTCCACGCAGAGACGAAGAGACCCATCTTTTTTTTATTTGAACAACACAGGGGCTCCCATGGTAGATTTGGCCCGTTCAATGAACCCCCTCGTTAGGTTTTTGTTCACGTATCGCTGCATCTCCTCCATTTCGAGGGGGGACATAGCATACATTGTCGGTCGTGGGAGTTTGGCTCCTGGCACCAGTTCGATGGAGCAGTCATTGGGTCTATGAGGGGGTAGGACATCACATTCTTCTTCGCTAAAAACCTCCGCCAGGTCCCGGTATTCATTGGGGATGACTGGTTCGCGTGGAGGCGGTGAGGTGGTCATGTGCACTTGCTCATTGGGTGGCCTAAAGTGCCCTGCAACGTCCGTTGACTCAAGAGGGGGGTTAGGCCCTATAGGGAGTCTCACGGTTCTCATTCCTTTCTCCCACCAGATGAATGGTTTCCATTTGTCTAACCAGGCTAACCCTAGGACCACTGCCTCAGTCATTTTTAGAGCCACCAGGAAGCGAATAAACTCCCAATGTGCACCTATTTCTAGGCGTAAGGGCTCAGTTAATTGTGTGACAAAAGTCCCTCCCATCAGGGAGCCATCGGCTTGCTCAAACCTCACCGGTTCGGAAAGCTGTTTTGCCCGTATGCCCATTTTCATTGCAAACTGCCGACTAATGATGCAGCGGGTGCATCCAGTGTCAATTAGCACATTTAAGTCCATTTGTGCCCCAGACTTAGGGATTATAAGCTTGGCGGCCAGTGAAAAAGACGGGATT
>NW_015400105.1:0-1524 GCF_001527695.2 Protobothrops mucrosquamatus
GTTGACCTTTTGTAGCACAAGGAGGATGAGATGGCTCCCCTCCTTCTCCTGTGGGTTTTTTCTCCAAAGGAATTTAGTTTGCTGGATCCTTGTTGGGACCCCATACCTGCCATGGCTGCAGCCTTGGAGCCTCCAATGTGTCTTGGACCTTCTTCCTTCTCCTCCAGAATCTGGACAAATACGCAGCCTTCAAAGCATGGACCAGAGTCATAAATATAATGTGATCAGAGTCATTGTTTTCAATCCGAATGCTGCCCCTTTTCTCTTGAGTCTCCATTATTGCTTTTTGGCTGCATCTTTTCCGGGCTTTGACAGAAAATATATGTTTTGAAAAAGAACAGCGAAAAGACTGATGTACAAACTGTGGATCTAGAGAGAAATAGGGTTCAAAAGCATCATATTTTGGACTAATTTTTTGCAGAAAATCAAAGCTCCAGATACTATGGAGGTATTCGAGATATTCATGATGATACATCAAATATTTTCCCAAAGTTGTGGTGATCCAGACTTTCCCTTCAATGGGTTTTGATAAATCTTTAAGTGTTAAATGAAAAGTATGAAATGTGCTTGAAACTATAACATATTCTGTGAAGTGAACAAAGACATTGACTTGTTTCCACTTAGAGCTGGAACCCCCCAGGGGTGCTTGATAAAAAGTCATTGGAATTTGTTGTGATATAACAACACAAATTCCATTCCTGACAAGCAAAGGAGGAAAAGTCCTTAGGAAATTCTCTCCCTTTTCTGTTTCTGGAGCAAGGAGACCAATCAAGGTCCATCTGAAATGGAGGAGCAGTTGGACAATTGCTGGGTACTGAAACCCTTCCTTGGGGAGCATCCGGTGGAAAAAAGGGAATTCTCTTTTATCACTCAGAATCTCCGAAGCAATTTTATCCCTCATCTGAAAAAGCAATGAAAAATGCTGAAGTTTGTTTTGATGAGCATATTTTAATAGTTTGTTGATTAGTTATTGTTTAAAATATTAAACACAGAATATTAACAAAACTATATATAAAAATGGAATACAAGAAATAAATTGTGTATTAGAATAATAATAAAAATGCAAATTATATTTCTCCATCACCCCTACAATTTACCACAAATAGATTCAAATATGGAGATGTTAACTTAAGTATATTGTTCCAATGTTATATTTAACATTCGAAGATTTGCTACATCTTTCTTTACTTTTATATCCAAGATTCTTTGGGCAGCAATTTTTTTTCATCTTCTTCTCCAATTGTACAAGAGACAGGGAGAGCACAGCTCTTCATATAATTTGTCAGTTGTATAATCGAAGAGGTCTTTAATTGAAATTCTGTCTCTTTTAACAGACACAATTTTGGGTTTCTATAAATTTAACTTTACAACAATAATTATATGCCTCGATTTTAGAAAATTGTGTAAATTCCAAATTCATCTCTTATGGGAGCAGCTGAAGTCCTTGGGACTGATTCCCAAGATACTTCTCAAATGCTGTCTTTGAGTTTGTTTAAAGCTCCAAACACCAGCTCAGTGTAAGAA
>NW_015400105.1:5186-6362 GCF_001527695.2 Protobothrops mucrosquamatus
GTGGCACCTATTCAATAGTAGTAATTGTGGTCCAGCAATGTGCTGCAGCTGCCAAAAAAGCAAACACAGTCTTAGGCTGCATTAGACGTTGTGGCTGCTCTATCACTGGAGGTTTTTAAGAAGAGTTTGGACAGCCGCTTGTCTGAAACAGTATAGGGTCTCCTGCTTGGGCAGGGATTGTCACAGAACATCTTCAGGGCCCCTTCCAACTCAGTTATTCTGTTAGTATATTTCTGTTATATTTCAAAAAACGACAGAAGAGGGAGCCCATCAAAATCAGATTCAAGAAATTAGTCAGTTCCTGCAATATAGGAGCAAGTAGAATAAAAAGGGTGTTAGAAATGCAGATGGAGGGAATACAACTCTATCACACTGAAAGACTTACAATAAAGACTCACTGTAAGGAGCCATGTTGAAATTCAAAATGTTATGCCCCATAGTAAATGCACTGGTGACTATACTAATGAGATGGTCTCCTGGACTATAGTAACTCCATGGTCTTTTTTCATCCAGGTGCTTCAAATTCAGTGGGCACTTCATTCTAAGATTCCCAGAGGCTGGCTGGGATACCACCACCAGCAGCACTAGCAGCAGAAGCAGGGGGTCCATAATTCATGGGGCTGAATCAATCCCCTGTTTTCAAAGAAGAGTTAGATGAACTCAATGCACTCTCACAAAATGGAATAGCCAGTGGCTTTCTTCTTCCAAACAGAGACAAGCTGAGCTTCCTCTGGAAAGGAGAGACAGTGCCTTCATCAGCACAGTCCCTGCCTGTGTCCTAAGTCTTGTGCAAACCATTCAGCATGAGTAGAAGCTTTTATCTTTCTCTTTGATGCAAGATTCATTCCATGTTGCTTCTGTCTATATCAAAGGCAGTCACTGGAGAAGTTTCAGTAGATATCTCAAAGTCTGGGATCATGATAATTACTATGAGTGATAATTTGTGTTCTGGGGCTTCTGAACCTCTTCCAGGTCTCCATGTATAGAGGGGGCAGCTGGAGCAAAGCATGTCGCAGATACATCCCTGGGGAACCTGTTCTACAGTGGTTGTCATCCTTCCTGTCAGGACATGTCCAGAAAGTGATGCTGAAGGAAGATACTTCAATATCCAGGGAAATGACTTCTGAAATCTTCCATTGTGGTAAATTGTCTCCAGAAACTGCTGGGGAAGATCAC
>NW_015400106.1:0-2707 GCF_001527695.2 Protobothrops mucrosquamatus
CGTAACGCCAGACACCTCTCAAAGAAAAGCACGGAAGTACTAGCAGACACCAAGGGACTTTGAAAACTACATTTCCCAAAATACCTTGGACGGACATGCGCACCAAGCTGCTCTAGCCTATATAAGGGCGCGACGCAGACGCACGCGTTCTTTTGGGGAGTTTTCCTGAAAAGGTGAGGAGCGGGGCTCTTCGTGGACGACGGAGCTCGGCGATCCGCCGCCATCTTCGTCGTCCGCGAGATTGTAGCTTGCCTCGCCGATTTCTCATCCCTCCTTTTCTTTTCTTTTCTTTTCTCCCTAAATTTCTTTTTTTCTCCCTAAATTAGCCTGCTCTACTTTCCCTTAAGGTTATGCAAAATGTATTTAGGAGTGTCCCGTTTTCCTCCCCCCCGCTCCGCCTGCATTGTTCTTTCACCGTGCTCTTCTTCCAAGATGCGATCTTAGAGTTTGAAGGTTTAGCTTGGTGCTAGTGATGACTTTTAAGACTTTTTTCCCCATCAGAGCGGAAGTGTTGAACTTTTTGCTGTTAGCCAGAACTTGTCTGACGCACCAAATTGTACCGTGAGGAGTAAATTGGGGGACTGGCTGGGAATTTTTTTATACGCCTTGCTTTTTTTTTTTTTATAAAAATTTTTTTTATTAATTTGCTTTGCCTTGCTTTTGTCAGGGACGCGGAGTAATCCTTCTATCTTTGATTTCTGTCTGTTCCAGGCAAGAAGAATTGAGTGAGGAATGTATGGAGGAATGTCTTGCAAAGCTGTCCAAGCTGAAAGATGTGGAGTCACCTAAAAAGTCCTATCAGTTCCATGGCGAATATTTATTTTTTTTAAAGCGACATGTGAGTTTCTGGCTGCCCTATTATTTTGAGTTGGGTGTAGAAAGGTATTACTGCCTTATAACAGTGAAGAACGAAAGATATTTATGGTCCACGCACTAGTTCAGTGTTTCTCAACCTTGACAATTTTAAGGCATGTGGACTTCAACTCCCAGAATTCCACAGCCAGCAATGCTGGCTGTGGAATTCTGGGAGTTGAAGTCCAGATGCCTTAAAATTGTCAAGGTTGAGAAACACTGCGACTAGTTCTTGACTACTGGGGACTGCCTATACCAGTCCCTGCAGTTTTCTTGGTAAGATTTCAGCAGTGGTTTGCCATTGTCTTGTTTCCTAGGGCTGTTTGTGCTTAAGGTGGAACCAGAACTTGTGGTTTCCTGATTTCTAGCCTGATGTCTTAACCCAGGGGTAGGCAACCTTGGCTCTTTTATGACTAGTGGACTTCAACTCCTGCTGGCTCAGGAATTCTGGGAGTAGAAGTCCTCCAGTCATAAAAGCCAAGGTTTGCCTACCCCTGTCTTAACCCAATACACCAACAAGGCTCTCACACATGCACATACTTAACTTGGAATATTAATAGATGTTCTGCTGAGCTTTCAATCTTCCCTGTTAACACATTCGAACTACCGCAAACTCCTAAGGGATATACTTGAATTGGCAAAACTTCATTCCTCTGTTGAAATTTATTTTAAATAAACGAAGCTACCCACCTCAATAGCAATGACTCTAAATATTTCAGTATTTCCTGTGAATATTTTAAAGATTGCTATACATCCTGCTTTATTACAAAAAAAATAAGAGCCAGATTCTTCTTCATAGGATTTGCTGTTCCAACTTTTTGAATGTGAGTTTTGATTGGAAATTAAAGGAGTAATAAACCCATATTGGCTCTCGGGTTCTGTTTGCCTGTTGCAAACTTGTAAGCATGGTAGAGGTTGCTCCTTTTTAATATTCCTAGTTTGAAGGAGATGGTGTAAAGAGTGAGACTAAGCCAATGTTTCTCAACCTTGGCAACTTGAAGATATGTGAACTTCAGCTCCCAGAAATCCCCAGTCAGCTTTTCAATTCTGGGAATTGAAGTCCACACATCTTCAACTTGCCAAGGTTGAGAAATACTGCTATAATACTGCTCCATTCATTCAATGAATGGATGACACTGAGGCATGTACTCCCAAGCTGGGCATGCTTTTCAGCACCACCACAAAGCAAGTATTGTACTTATGCATTTCCTATTAAGGAGAATACAGAATGTTGTTCCTGTTTTATTATCTCCTGTTTTAAATCCCCTGATGTTAACCAGTTAAATTTTGTTTGATCACCTTCCATATTAGTTAAAAGCTTATTCATGTAAGGAGAGTTTTTTAAAAAAATACTTTATAGATAATATTTTAATTTTTGCTTTTTGAGTTGTGGAAATTTCCAAAGAAATTCTTTTCAAAAGCAATCATGTAGCTGGAAAATATAACACATTGGTGAACAACCATTTTAAAAATAGTTTAGGCTATCTGTAAATTGTTGCTTGCATGTAATTTCTTGGTGAAGGCTAGATTAGCAAATAGCGGGAAAACTTCGAAACAAGGAAGTTACAGTTATGGTTGCAAATACCCTGAAAATCTTCCCTTCTCTGGTGTGTCTTTAGAGCTGATGTGTATGATGACTAAAGCTTTTCCCCGCTCCTAGTCTTCCTGAAGAATAAGCAAGCACCCCAGCTGATGTATCAGACAAGAACTGGCTAATACAGTAAGGTCAACAGTATCGCTCTGATGGGGAAAAAAGCTTTAGTCATCATACACATCAGCTCTAAAGACACACCAGAGAAGGGAGGATTTTCAGGGTATTTGCAACCATAACTGTAACTTCCTTGTTTCGAAGTTT
>NW_015400106.1:3699-6361 GCF_001527695.2 Protobothrops mucrosquamatus
AGTAAATTAAAGCTTTGCTTTCAACGAATGCCATATGGTTCTTACCAGGTGCAAGCTTACACAAATTCTAAGCAGTTTAAATCAAGAGTGGGAAACTTCCCTGGTAGTGCCCATACAGACTGGAGCTAATGAGTTTAAACCCCAGGCATCTGGAATACATCACATTGCCAAAACTATGGACAGTTCAAACAAGCCACAATAACCTCAGTTATAAAGTGAATTGTGCTACTTTGATCTAGGAGCGGGAAAAACTTCGAAACAAGGAAGATACAGTTATGGTTGCAAATACCCTGAAAATCCTCCCTTCTCTGGTGTGTCTTTAGAGCTGATGTGTATGATGACTAAAGCTTTTTTCCCCATCAGAGCGATACTGTTGATCTTACTGTATTAGCCAGTTCTTGTCTGATACATCAGCTGGGGTGCTTGCTTATTCTTCAGGAAGACTAGCCAATAATGTAATTGCTAGGTCTTGTGTCATTTTAGGATTCAAATGAATCAATGAAGAAATAGCAGAACTTTTGTACTAGATCTATGGAAAAAAAGGAGTCATGTAAACCTAAGAAAAATGGAGCTGGCTGTTTCAAGTGCATCCAGGAAATATAAAGGTAAAAAAATTGTTTTGTGTTGTTATTAAATGTACTTATTAAAAGTAATCCCACTATCCAGTTTGCTAAATGAAATATTCAGAAGGACTCTGAAATGTTACATTTCCCTCCTGGGCAATGCTGATCTGAATGTTCTGACCCGTGGTTGTCCAGACAATTTAGTTCTAGAACATTTTAAAACCAGAATGGTTGGGTTGATTTGGTCCTAGAGGAAACAACAGCATATTGGAGTTCTTTGGAATCAAATGCTTTGCATTTCTCTATATAATGACTTTGTTGGAGACTGTACCATAGATCATCCTGGAGCAAATTCTGCCTCTCCCAGGAGCTCATGGGATAACACAACTTTACGGATAAAGACTAAAATGTGCAGTATGAGTTATCTGCTCAACCTTGTTTTAAAGATTTTGGAAAGATTGCATCACTTTTCTTTGGGGTTAAAGAATGAGAGGTAATATTAAAAGCTTCAAGTTGAAGTCAATTTTTTTAAAATTCTCAATGGATCAATGCACTTTGAGAAAATGTGGGTGGAAAACTTGGAAATTCTAGTCGAGGTTGATGAAATTGGTTCATAAAGCTGCTGAGGTGAATGCATTTATTGCAAATTGACTGAAAAGACAGTTCCAAGAAAATCATTATTCAACGTTTTTTCCTTAATATTCTGTGCTGATAACTGTAGCAGTAAATGGAGAAGGATACAAGCCAGTTTGGCTTGTTTGAACTGTCCATAGTTTTGGCAATGTGATGTATTCCAGATGCCTGGGCTTTAAACTCATTAGCTCCAGTCAGTATGGGCAGTGCCAGGGAAGTTTCCCACTCTTGATTTAAACTGCTTAGAATTTGTGTAAGCTTGCACCTGGTAAGAACCATACGGCATTCATTGAAAGCAAAGCTTTAATTTACTCATAAGAAAAAGAGTAAGAAATTAAAGAGCCTAGGGCTCATATTGTATTGAACTGGTGCAGTTGCAAATAAAATAACCTCAGTTATAAAGTGAATTGTGCTACTTGAGCGGAGAAAACTTCGAAACAAGGAAGTTACAGTTATGTTGTAAATATCCTAAAAATCCTCCCTTCTCTGGAGAGCTGATGTGTATGATGACTAAAGCTTTTTTCCCCATCAGAGCGATACTGTTGATCTTACTGTATTAGCCAGTCTTGTCTGATACATCAGCTGGGTTGCTTGCTTATTCTTCTCCAGGCAGACTAGCCTATAATGTAATTGCTAGGTCTTGTGTCATTTTAGGATTCAAATGAATCAATGAAGAAATAGCAGAACTTTTGTACTAGATCTATGGGAAAAAAGGAGTCATGTAAACCTAAGAAAAATGAAGCTGGCTGTTTCAAGCGCATCCAGGAAATATAAAGGTAATTTTGTGTGTGTGTGTTATTAAATGTACTAATTAAAAGTAATCCCACTATCCAATTTGCTAAATGGAATATTCAGAAGGACTCTGAATATTCTAGTTGAGGTTGATGAAATTGGTTCCTAAAGCTGCTAAGGTGAATGCATTTATTGCAAATTGACTGAAAAGACAGTTCCAAGAAAATCATTATTCAACTTTTTTTCCTTAAATGTTCTGTGCTGATAACTGTAGCAGTAAATGGAGAAGGATACAAGCCAGTTTAGTTGTGGCTTGTTTGAACTGTCCATAGTTTTGGCAATGTGTGATGTATTCCAGATGCCTGGGCTTTAAACTCATTAGCTCCAGTCAGTATGGGCAGTACCAGGGAAGTTTCCCACTCTTGATTTAAACTGCTTAGAATTTGTGTAAGCTTGCACCTGGTAAAAACCATACTGCATTCATTGAAAGCAAAGCTTTAATTTACTCATAAGAAAAAGAGTAAGAAATTAAAGAGGTGCAGTGTTGCATATAAAATAACCTCAGTTATAAAGTGAATTGTGCTACTTTGATCTAGGAGCGGGGAAAACTTCGAAACAAGGAAGTTACAGTTATGGTTGCAAATACCCTGAAAATCCTCCCTTCTCTGGTGTGTCTTTAGAGCTGATGTGTATGATGACTAAAGCTTTTTTCCCCATCAGAGCGATACTGTTGA
>NW_015400107.1:0-3554 GCF_001527695.2 Protobothrops mucrosquamatus
CGCGGCGGAAAGTAAGGAGATCCGGAATCATCCGGATCTCGGGGGGTAGTTCGTTCCAGAGGGTGGGGGCACCCACAGAGAAGGCCCTCCCCCTGGGGGTCGCCAGCCTACACTGCTTGGCCGACGGCACCCTGAGGAGGCCCGCTCTGTGGGAGCGTACCGGTCTATGGGAGGGAATCTGTGGCAGAAGGCGGTCTCTTGAGCTGATACGTTGGACTTAAATGTATCTATTGCTTAGTGTAATGTAAAACTAGGGTTTACAGTTTCTAAACCATGATTTCTGGATATTATGCAAATTTGCCAATTGTGGTTTATTCAATAAACCATTAAAAAACCCTTAGCATGCTATAGGAATAAATCATAGTTCATTTCATTGAGTGGTGGGATTCAAATATGTGAATAACCGGTTCTCTGTGTGGATGCTGCTTCCAGAAGTCCATTCTGGGCCTGGGCAACCAAAAATTAGCTACCAGTTCTGCCGAAGTGGCACAAACTGGCTGGATCCCATCACTGATTCCATTGTGTCTGCACTTACAGAGCACCGGAATTGTATGTTCCCATTTCAGAGAATATCAGAATACAGTTGATATGCAATTTCATGAATTAAGCTACTTTCCTAGAGGCAAACTTAGTTTATGTGAGGATGGTGGTGGGTCACCTTCCTCCTTAGTTTTAAGGTGGTATGAAGTCACTGTTGTACATTATGATTGGTAGGAGAAATTGGAGGTTAAATGCAGACCTGCTGAAGTAACTAAAGTTAGGTGTCTGGATTTAGTAAATAGCAGCAGGAAGGGGATATTTTCACTTGGAACCAATTATGTAATTAAGGCTTGGAAATAGATCAAAGCACTTCCCTTCCCATTTGACCAGATATTGATGTGTGTGTTTAGGTTCCCCACAAACATCTGCTCTTCTTAAAGCAGCTCTTGTGGTCATTCATTAGATAGGAAGGCTGTGGGCCTAGCCAGGTAATGTGGTTATTAGGTGGAAGCTGCTATCTAGCAAAGAGGTTATGCAATTGAGGACATGTATAATCCTTAGGCTTTACCACAATTAATATGGACTGAGGAGAAGAAAGAGAGAGATACAGCTAAAATATTTTGTATATAATTTTCTTTTCTACTCCAGTACAATTTAAAAATACATAAATATACTAACTTGCATTTAAATGTTAGGATTTGATTTGAAAGCTGCTATATAAATTCAATTTTCAAAGCAGTATCTTAGCTCTCAGTTTGACATTTGTCTGTTCTAACTTTTCTTCTGGTTAACAAGGTTGCTAAATCTCAATAAATCAAATGTCAGATATTGCAGCAAATTAGCTATATAATATAAAAATCATTTTTGTTTTTAACACTATATCAAATACATGCAAATATTTCAAGTAAATTAAAAAATGACACTTTTTATAGCCCTCCCAGCTCAAATGATTCTGGGTGGGTTACAACATATCGTACATGCAACAATAAAATAAAATCTATATTATAAAAACAACAATAACAAGAAGACAACAATATCAAGTTAAACCTCTCCCAAGGTGGAGGTCAGTAAAAGTTAGTCAGAACTGAAAGCTCAGTGAAATATGACCGTCTTTAAAGAGCTTCTACAGCCACAAGGGAACAAGGGAGCTTTAAGACCTCTGGCAGTGGTTGGATTCAACTGATTCGCACCACTTCCGCAGAATCGGTAGCTAATTTTTTGTTGCCCAGGTGCAGAATGGACTTCCGGAAGCGGCATCCAGACAGAGAACTGGTTGTTCACATATTTGAATCCCACCACTGCCTCTGGGGATTAGGAATTGCACAGAGTAGTGGTCACCTCAGAGAAGACCACTTATGCAGGTCTCCTAAGTTCAAAGAAAAGAGGGACTATCGACAACTCTTTCTGGAATGTTCTCTTTATATGGGAAGATTCTATTTCTTCTGGAAAGAGAAGGAAGAGGAGATCTATCTGTAAACAATGGTCCAGCAGAGCACCAGGAAAACGAGAGCTTTATGCTAAATATGTAAAACTCACAAGAGTTGGATTGATAATGCCCCTTTGTTAATATGTACAATTTGTTCCTATACTGTATAAACAGAAAGTTTAATCAAATAGATAGATGATATGTCAAGATGATATCTCAGGAATAGGCTACTATATATGTATAATATATGCATAATTCTGTATTTATTTTTGTCATATTTATGTAGTGTAGATCGGAGATGGTGACCCTTTGAGAGCTGTATGCAACGAAATTTCATTTTAATGTATGCCGATTCGTGTACATTCAAAGTGACAATAAAGTTATTATTCTATTCTATTCTATTCTATTCTATTCTATTCTATTCTATTCTATTCTATTCTATTCTATTCTATATGGAAGCAAGATAAATCCAGGTGGTGGACCTAGAATAAATATGAAATCATTGCTTTTAATGCTGCACACTATAAGGATTTGGGCATATTGGTGAGGTCCTTTACGTAATACGTAAAGAAAATATTTTAGCTTATGATCAGCCTAAAATATTTTGTGGAGTTCCAGTATTACTCTGAGGAGGCAAAGGCAAGGTGTAATGAGGTGTAAACATAACCTTGAGGAACAGGAAGAAGACACATAACCATGGATAACAGCTCTCAAGTCTGAAGCAGGAATGTAATTTGAAAAAGCATCTCTGACTCAACCTCCCTAATTCTATTGAAATTAAAAGTAGGGAAAGGAGATTCAAACTTCCAAGATTCTGTTACTGTAATCTTATAATAAAAGTAGTATTATTCATAACTTTGGTTTCCTTATTTTTTTATAAAGATTTTATTGTTGTTTTTTTTCATCAACATATGTTAATTTTTCCAATCAACAAGTTGTCTGGAGTTGCTATGCTAATACATGTTCAATTCCTAATCCTTCATTCTTTCCTCTAGCCAAGAATAAAATAGGTTCCAAATTTGATAATAGTCTGTATCTTCTTTATCTTTCAACCTCATAGTTAATCTGTCCATCTCTGCACATTCCAATATTTTCCTGATTATTTCTTCTTCTGATGGCAATCCTTCATTCTTCCAGTATTGTGCAAAAATTATTCTCGCTGCTGTAGTGATGTGTAAGATTAAATATAATTTCTGCTTATTAGTATTTTTAGGCATAATACCTAGTAAAAAATGTTCAGGTTTAAAATCCACTTGTTCACCCAATATTTTTTCTAACCACATATGTATCTTTCTCCAATAGGCCTTTGCCTTACCACATGTCCACCAAATGTGGTAGTACATGCCTATGTTATGTTTACATTTCCAACATCTATCTGACATATTTTTAAACATTTTTGCTAATCTTGCTGGCGGCAGGTGCCATCTATAAAACATTTTATCCAGATTTTCTTTGTATGAAGTTGACATTGTTAATTTGTAGTTTCTCTCCCATAACATTTGCCATTTTTCTAATTCTATATTATAGCCAAAAAAAATTGCCCATCTTGTCATAGTTTCTTTCACTTGTTCACTTTCCATATCCAAAATTAACAAAAAGTTATACATTTTCTTAATTAATTTCTCATCTGAGGTTAACAAAATCTTAT
>NW_015400107.1:4355-6361 GCF_001527695.2 Protobothrops mucrosquamatus
TCACTTGTTCACTTTCCATATCCAAAATTAACAAAAAGTTATACATTTTCTTAATTAATTTCTCATCTGAGGTTAACAAAATCTTATCAAACACAGTTTGATCCTTATAAAATCCATACATTTTTACATCTTTTTCATATCTACTTTGTATCTGTAAATGTGCCCACCAGGACAAGTTAATTCCCTGATTTTCCAGTTCAGATAAATGTATTTTACCTATCTTTGACTAATAGATCTATTATATAGACTGCCTGCCTTTATTCCCTTAATATCATTAGAGTTATTCTAGCTATTTAACTATCCATCATCCATAATCTTAAAATATTGTAAGGAAAGAGATTTCTCAACTTCCTTGGTCCAAAATTTAGAGAGGGCCCTAACTAAAATGCTTCTCCTCCTCCTTCTGTTCTTTCTGGGTATACTCATCTGCAGGAGCAAGCTGATGGCATTGTTTTGAAAACTTACTGGGTAGATTGCAGGTTTGTGGTTGTTCTCTAGAAGGAGGGCACCCATTACCGAAGAGCAGCTGTTTACATGAAGGTCAAATGTACAACTCTAAGGTTATAGCCCAGTCATAGCCCCTAGTAATAACAGCTCCCACCCTAACTAGAGAAAAACATGGATCTCTGCTTAGGTGGAAACTGCTGAGCCAGCTACTGTCATGATGTACCACATTTAAACACCCAGCCGAGCCCATTTACACTAAGGTTATGATTATAGAAATGAAAGCAATGATTTAGACACCTGTAAACAGTAGAGCAAAAGCCTATTGCTATCTAGCCGATTCTGATGAACTCAATGATCTCATTTCCATTGTAGTCAAAAGTGACCAGGGATTTTCCTCCTGGCTGATATACCCTGCTCAGTGCTAGGTTCCTCCTGAAGTAAAATCCTATAGTTCTAGACAGGGGTGTCAATCTGCCAGCCTGCGGGCTGGATGCGTCATGGCAAAACTGTGCCCACCCCATTGCCAGCAATGGAAAAAAAGTTGTGACACATTAAGTGACATTGAGAGTTTGACACCCTTGTTCTAGAGTCATTTCTACTAGAATCAACTTCAGATGCAGAAAGGAAACAGATTTGCTTATTCCACACTTAGCCTAGGCCTGCTCCGTACATTTGTATTAATTATGAATATAAAGGAGTTGTGCCACCATCTAATTAATTTGCAGGCTCATTTAAAAATACTGGTTCTCAAGGTCAAAGCCCAAGATTAGGGGTGGGCTGCCTGTGAGCTGAAACCTCTTGGCACAGAAACTAGAACCTGCTGTGATACTCCTGCTGCAACTCAGAGCTCTTTCCTGGGAGAAGAGAGCATGTCTCTTGGCTTCTCTTTGCCTTCCAACCAGAGTGGATCCAAATTGCTGCACTAAAGCAGCTTGTCCTTTATAACAAGGTAAGAAAACCTTCACAGGGGCAACTAGATTTCCCTCCCCCCTCATCGCAACATGGTCTCCACTGCTACAGTTCTTGGTGTGTGCTTTAAGGTAGAGGTAGTCAAACTCTGGCATCCAGTAGTATGGGGTGATCAATTCTAGGTGGGAAACAATGTTAAGAATGTGAAAAAAAAAATCCGCACAATTTATGTGGGTGCTTTCATTTTGGTTTCTCAAAAAGTGGAGGAACACCCCAAGTATGTGAATAAAATTGGTGTTTAATGTCTGGTTTGGTTCTTTCGTATACATATACATACATACATGTTGCATCCTAGTACTGTTGTGCCTTGGAATGTAATAGAAATCATCTTTTGTTTTAAATGAAGAAAAGGCTTTACTCCCGGGACTAGGCAAAATAGTGCTAGGGGCACTTTCCTTGGAACTGAGAGGGCTCCCTGGTTCCATCTTTTAATTTTAGCCAATTCTTTTAATTAAAAAAAATTACAAGAGAAGATGACATGAGGCAAAATGAAATTTCAGCCTCTAGCAACATCTTTAATAATGAAAAGAAAAGAATATTTTTATTGGCCTAGTGTGATTGGACTTGTCTCTGGTGCATAAGCTCTCAGA
>NW_015400108.1:0-5089 GCF_001527695.2 Protobothrops mucrosquamatus
CATCATTCCTAGTATATATATTTTTATTAGAGTATCTAGTAAGGCTTTGCAAATCCTTTGGAAGAGGTGTTTCAGAAAAATGTGGATGCATGTATAAAGCACTATTTTCACATTTTTTTTATGCAGCCACATCTTTTCTCTGATTTGATGGCTATTTTGGTAACTACTCCTTGCTGTCTCCACAACCAATGGAAGACAGGACTGAAGAAAAGAGGACTATATAAACACCCATATACAAAAAGACAGAAGTACTTCCAAAGCAATCTCCAAATACAGAAAAATTAAAAAATTAAAATAAGTGTTTTGTAATTCACTTCCACATATCTGAAAAGATTTATATAGCCCTAATGCAGTAAGCATCCTTGCTTTCTGATCTCCAGAAAAAAAATGAGTAGAACCAAATGAAATCTCTCTCTCTCTCTCTCTCTCTCTCTCACACACACACACAACACAAGCACACACAGAGACAGGACAAATTTGTTTAAGAGCTTCTTCTATTCTTTGCATAAGCTCACATCTCAAAAAGGTCAAAACAACTACTGTATCCAAAGCACATGATTTGAATCAAAGCTCAAACACTTAAAAGTCATGATTACTGAGAATACTACAGAAAATCTGTAAAACAGCAATTTATAAATGTTATTCCCACAAGCATAAATTTATTGGAAAGATTCCTGACTTCAGAACATAGTTTATGGACTATTTCAAGTTCTGGTATATTCTATTAATAAATTAAGTGATGAAATTCAGAGTAGCTATGAAAATACATTCTATTATGGGACAAAATAAACACTTCTAATACAACTTACTTCTCTGTGAAGGTTGGACAACTTACACATTGATATATTTACTGGGGGGAGATCAAAACTGAAATCAATGAATAAGAACCTTTAAGCATAAGAATATCAAGATCAAAATTAAGATCAATGCTGGAAATGTGTGAAAAATAAAACATGTATCTAATATTCCATTTTCCATTTTAATGAAATGCTCTTTATCAATAAAACAGACTTTTACTGTCCACTCCATCATCTTATATTTTCTTGGGGGAGAAGGGGACTCTCCAGAGCCGATATGATAGAATGGAGGAGGCCAAAGCAGTAGGAAAGGAAGCACTGATGTAGTATTGGCTCTTATTATTTTGATACAGATCATGATTATTCAATATTAATATGAGAAATGAGAGCCAGTTTGGTGTAGTGGTTAAAGCGTCAGGCTAGAAAATGAGAGATTGAGTTCTAGTCCCATCTTAGGCACAAAGCTAGGTGGGTGACCTTGGGCTAGTCACTTCCTTTTAGCCCAAGGAAGGGGGCAATGGCAAACCGCTTCAGAACAATGTTGCCAAGAAACTGCAAGGACTTGTCCAGGCAATCTCCAAGAATAAGACATGACTGAATGGAAGAAAAATAAATAAAACTATTTGCAATTGCAAATATCTTTTTGTCAATTGGTTTCCAAGCTTTTATTTAAACTCCATAATATAAGTGAAGTTAATGCAATGTAGAAGAAGCAATGGCAAAACATGGAGGTTGAGTTAAAAGAGGGATAAGCTTAGGATTTCTAACTAGCCCACAAGCAGACTAAGTACAACCTTCCCTGAATTCTGTGGACCCTTATCTAACTACAAGTAGGTATTAACCGTTAGTTGAGAAGATTCCTGTGCACAGGCTATTTAGCAATAAATCAATTTAACTGCACCTTCACATGTGGTGGCCCTGATCTCTAGCACCTGACAATCAAAGAGAGGATTTTTTTTTTTAAAAAAAGTATAATTCATGCAAGAAAATAATTGAGTCTTTTTCACTGAAACTGTTTTGACAAGCTAAAGTTCAGGTCAGTTCATTGTTTCTTACAAACCACACACCTATGAACACTTTACTGTTTATCTTCAACTTTTGAAAAAGTTTCCTAATCAACTTTCAAATGTATTAGAATGAACTTATGTGCATGAACTTATGTGCATGAACTTATTATAAAAACCTTAATCCATTTAAGAAGGCATTTCTCAGATAACCGTGAATATTATATGCAGAAAATGCTACAGCAAAGATGACTAACAAGGAAGTACTGGAGCACATAACACCACACATATCAGTAGAAGGAAAAATCACACTGTGTCTCACTTACTTTGGCCATGTCATATGAGAGAATTCACTGGAGAAAGTAATTATGTTTGGAAGAGTTAGTGGTAAAAGGAAACCAGGCCGTTAAAGAATACAATGGCTGGACACTGGACAGAGCATAGAAAAACTCAAATAGTGCAAAATTAGAAAATGTGGAGAGACCTGGCCCATAGAAGGCAAGAGTTGGACTCAACTGAATAGATATCATGTAATTCATATTGCTAAACCTACTCCTTTTAATTGATTGGATACAAAAACCTAATATTAAGAACCATAACTGTATTGAACAGAAAGAGAAAATCCTGTAATTTCTGAAACAGATGTTGTCCTGCTCCAACTACAGATAAACTGATCGTTTTAAGGTCTTTGGCATAAGATCGTACCTGTCACTTTGAAAATAAAGTATATACTAGATAACTCTATAACTGTATTTATATCAACATGCAACTGCTTGTTGCAACAGCAGCGTTTAGTGTCAAGTCTCCATCTGCCTCCAGATTATTTCTATGAATAAAAGAGAAATAACTGCATCAACATTACCTGATTTTAAAGTCAAGATGCCTACCATCCACCACCCCCCCCATTAGTTTCCATCAATAAAAGAGAAGTAGAAACAATCAAGCCTTAAGATAAAAACGTGATCTTTCACATAAACGCCGCATAGAGCCCACAATATATATATATTTTTTTACAACGCTGCTCACTAAGTGTTTTTAAGCATCTCATTGGTTCGAGGCAACAAACTTCGGGCGATCCATCTTGCTATTATCCACTTGCGGCGCGCACACGCAGAGGAAATACACGAGTCGGACCAGCCGACAAAAACTAGATTAAAAGATGGCCCAAGCTCTGCCAGATCCTCTGCCAACGCAAGGGTCAAGTTTTGGAGGGTTGTGTGTTTTTTTTTTCTTTCATTGCAGCATTTCCGCCCCTTTCTTGTCCCCGCACGTAAAACCCCTGAACGACATCTCGAAGGCGATTGGATATCGCTGCCCTAAAGGTTGCCCTTCTCTCTTGTCTCCGAACAACCTTCGGCTGCCAGGAGCCGACGCCGACGCCGCCAATTCCCCCCCCCCTCCATTCCCTCCATCTTCAAAGGCGCATCCCCACGACGCTTCAACCCCGACACCAGAACGGCAAGGCGAAGAAGGGCCGTCCGCCGCCAGTTCTCTCCGCCCCCCGCCCCCCAAAGCATCCTCAGTACGGGCCAGCTGCCCTTGCGCACCCCGGGCCGCGACCGAAGCGGCCTCTGGCCACTTGGGCCGCCGGGGCCGCGGAATGTCAACAAGGTTCCCTCTGCCCACAAAAGACCGTCTCTCTCTCTCTCTCTCTCTCTGTCTCTCTCTCTCTTTGGGCGACCCCCGCCCTGATCCGCTGGGCCGGGGAGAGCTCTCACCTGGAACGCGAGCGGCGCCCCTTGCCTCGTCGGCCTGCGAGAGAGAAACTCTCTGTCTGGGGAGCCTCCGGGCGAAAGAAAGGAAGAGAAGGAGGAGGAGGAGGAGGAGGAGGAGGGAGAAGAAGGAGAATGTTATTACCGAGGCCCCCTCCGGCTCAGCCCAGCACAGCTCAGCAGCAGACTCCGGCCCATGGCTTGCAAGCAGGCGGCGGTGGCGCCTCAGTCGTCGTCGCCGTCTCTATGGTAACTGCGGGACCGGACCGGACTAGGGTAGGCTTAGAAAGAGCCTGAAGGAGCCTGAGCTGACGGGCGGGGTAACTAACGGGGAGGGGAGGGCAGGGGGAGGAGGAGGAGGCAGGCAATCAGCGGCACTCGCTGAACGGCCGTTGTCTCTCTGCCTCTGTCTCTTCTCTCTCGCCCCCCCTTGCAAGGTTAACCGTTTCACTGCCGCCGCCGCCGCCCCCACCCCTTGTCGGCTCAGTTGCCTGCAGTCCCCGCGGGACGCGACTACTCTCTCGCTCTCTTTCTCTCTCTCTCTCTACCGTCGCAACCAGCCCCCTCCTTTTCCCTTGCCCTCCATCCTAGCGCTAGGCAGCCAGCGAGAGAATCCGCCCACCTTACCGATCCTGAGAAACATTATTGGAGCGTTTACGAAGAGCCGGTAGCAGATTGGACAGGAGCTCTTTCAATCAGTCTGGTGGGCGGCCGTATCTTAGAAACGCCGCTGTCCTCCTATTTGCTTATGAGGCGAATTTGGCGAATGGGTTTTGAAAAGTATTCTGGGTATTGTAGTTTAGTGTGCGTTATCGTGATTTCCAAAGGATGGAATGCGGAGTTAAGATATATCTGCTCGTGGGGTGCAGCAGATCGGAGGTAACGGTGACTTCCAACTAGGGACACAATCCTAAACTGGACAAACACACCGACGGCAGCATTTTATCTTGCTGTAGCAGAACTATTGTCTACTTTCTTCCTAATGCACTCTGGTGCTGAAAGAAAACTGCTTTAAACTGAGTCTTTAATGAACCACTCTGGGCATCTCCGTTGCAGTATAGGATCCCCTGTAAATTTATAATCTATGGAAAAGATGTAATCTGATTTAAAGCAGATTGAAGTGGTAATTTAAGAAATACAGAGTGGATTGTAAGATTTACTACGCATCATCACTTATTTTTTTGGAGGATAAACTATATGCACAGTGCACAAACTACGTTCCAAAACTGTTAAATCTCAATTGCAAAAATTATAAAATTACAATGTGAAAGGGACTATTTAGACCACTGAATCCAAACTCTCTCTCCATGCAGTAATCTAAACTAAGGCATCCCCGAAAGACAAGTCCAGCCTCAGCTTGAACTGATTCAGTTAAGGCAGTGGTTCTCAACCTTTTTAATGCCGCGACCCCAACCGGTTGTAAGTCAAGGACTAAACCGGTCGTAAGTCGAGGACTAAACCGGTCGTAAGTCGAGGACTACCCAACCGGTCATAAGTTGAGGACTTTCCCTGCCCGGGAGCGCCACGCATGCGTGGTTCCGCCCCCTGCGCCGGCCAAGGCGTAGCTGGCAAGCGG
>NW_015400108.1:5250-6360 GCF_001527695.2 Protobothrops mucrosquamatus
GACTAAACCGGTCGTAAGTCGAGGACTACCCAACCGGTCATAAGTTGAGGACTTTCCCTGCCCGGGAGCGCCACGCATGCGTGGTTCCGCCCCCTGCGCCGGCCAAGGCGTAGCTGGCAAGCGGCAGAGACGGAGCAGGCCGACCACCAGCTGGCCCAGCCCAAGGGAGGTAAGGCACCCGCCGGAAAAGGGGGAAAAAATGGCAGACAAAAAAATGGCGGACAAAAAAAATGGTGGATAGCCTTGCTTGGCGACCCCCATGAAATGGTCGATCGACCCCAAATGGGGTCCCGACCCACAGGTTGAGAACCACTGAGTTAAGGGGAACCTACAAACTTCTCAGATTAATGGATTCAGATGTTGAACTATATTAGCTATTACAAAGGAGGGATTTTTTTAAAAAAAATTACAGTCAGAATCTGTCTTCCTTTAACTTAAATCCATGAAATCCATTATTCTATGTCAGTGATGGCGAACCTTTTAGAGACCGAGTGCCCAAACTGCAACCCAAAACCCACTTATGCATCCTCGGGTGCCGGGTGGGTGTGGCCCATTGGAAGGGTGTGGCCTATTGGGTGAGCGTGGCTGCGGTGGTAACAGCAGACTGGGTGGGACTAAAAAGTTTAATCAATTCCAACTTTGCAAGATCTTTTTTTTTCCTGCGAGAAGTTGAAATTGACTGATTGATTGAACCTTTTTTTTTTGCACACGGCAGCAGAGGCCTAAAGCGAAAAGGTTTTATAAAACCCAGCTGAAGGCCTAGGACTGGGGCGACAGCGTGCGTGCCCACAGAGAGGGCTCTGAGTGCTGCTTCTGGCACCCGTGCCATAGGTTTGCCACCAGTGTTCTATGTCCTTCTCCAAGGGAAGATGCCAAAAAGATTTGTGCCTTTTTTCCTGAGATGTCATTTCCAGTATTTGAAAAGAACTATGCTAGTGCACTCAACTCTACCCATCTTCTCAATGCTAAACATGCCTAACTCCTTTGAATTATGTTCACATAATTTAGTTTTAATCCACTGATCATCCTCATTAACCAGTTTTGAAACAGTTCCAATTTTTTTAGATCCTGCTTTTAAGTATGGCATCCTTATTTGAATACAATACTCAA
>NW_015400109.1:0-1439 GCF_001527695.2 Protobothrops mucrosquamatus
GAGAAGAGAAGAGAAGAGGAGAGGAGAGGAGAGGAGAGGAGAGGAGAGGAGAGGAGAGGAGAGGAGAGGAGAGGAGAAGAGAAGAGAAGAGAAGAGAAGAGAAGAAGGATCTGTCATGGTGAGTTCTAGTCCTGCCTTAGGCATGAAAGCCGACTGGGTGATTTTGGGCCAATTACCAGGAGACGGTGAGTTCTAATCCCACCTAGGCAGGAAGGCTGGCTGGCTGATGGTGAGCCAGTCCCATATTAGTCATGAAAGCTGGCTTGGTGACTTTAGGAGGTGGTGAGTTCCAGTCCTGTCTTAGCCCTGAAAGCTGGCTGGATCACTTTGAGCCAGTCCCTCTTTCTCTCAGCCCAACCCACCTTCCAGGGATGTTGTTACAGGGAAAGTAGGAGGAAGAAGCAGCATTAGGTACTGGCGTGAAGATAAATAAATGAGCAATAACCCAGTTTAAAAAGTCGGGGGGGGGGTGTAGGGGAAATGGAACCGCACCCTGTTGGCCCAATGGTGATCCATCGTTGGGCAGACCGTACCAACTGTCAGAAAACTTTCCCGAGGCGAGAGCGACTTTTGCGAGATACGTCAAAGCTGGCTGCCATTGTGTACATTGCGCGATCTGGAAAAAAATAACTCGTCGTGCAAAATCAATTCATACGCCGATGATTATGTGAACAGATGCAATCCCAAAATGACATAAAGCTGTTTGCGTACGTGCGGGTTTTGGAAAAACGCGACTCGGAAAAAAATATCACAATTTTTCTTTTTTTTTAAAAAAATAAAATAAAATAAAATACGGGCGGGAGAAAATAAAGAACGGCAGACCCCCCCCCTTTTTCCATCTGTCCCGCGGCTGCTAGTCAAGCGATAAACAGCTGTAGCCAAGTCCAAACAATAATAATTAGAATTATTGTTCTCCTTCAGAATGGGCGAATAAGCGACGGTTGGACTTCCCATTCAGCCTAGCAGTTCTGCGTAATTGTAGATTGCCTTTTTTTTTTTTCTCCCCGATAATTACTGGTTTGGGCGAGGGTGGAATGTGTGTTTTTCTGGTGTTTTTTTTGCAAGCGCCAGCTATTTTTCTATTTTGCATCGCTGCGCTCGAATATTTGGGTGGACGATCGAGATTTAGACTTTCTTCAAGTTCTGCTTCTCTCTTCTTTTTTGCAATAAAGCAGAAAAGATTGGTTGTTTTGGCCGGAAGTGTGTAAAGATAGTCCTCGATTTACAGCAGTTCCGTTTAGGGACGGTCCAAAGCTACAATAGCCCCGAAAACAGGGAATTATGACTTACGAGCCTTGCATCGTCTCCAGGGTCACGTGATCAAAATTCGGACACTTGGCAACTGACTCGTATTTATGACGGTTGCAGTGTCCCTGGGTCACGTGATCCCCTTTTTGCGACCCTAGTCAACGGGGAAGCCCGATTCGCTTAACGGCTGT
>NW_015400109.1:4762-6360 GCF_001527695.2 Protobothrops mucrosquamatus
CCCCCTGCTGTAGATCGATCTCCGGGACACGAGGACGGTGGAAAGAGAAGGGAGATTCCCCCTTTCAGAAACACACACAAACACACACACACCCTCACACACACATCTTTACCGTTAGAGTTACTCTTAGTTTACTACGGGGAGAAGGCCAGTAATGAAGATAACAGATTGGTCAGCAACCCAAGCGATTAATCAGCGGACGTTCCTAATTCTCGAAGGCCCGGGGTAGATCGCCCAGGCTGTTTTGCGTGTCTCATTCGCCTCCCCCAAACGAGAAGTCCTGAGGGAAGAAATGTTGATTTAAAAGAAGAAGAAGAAGTAGAAGAAGGAGGAGGAGGAGGAGGAGGAGGAGGAGGGAGATTGACACTCGAGAAAGTTTTTCTACAGATCTGTAGCCTTGCCAGCAAAAGCCTGACTGAAGCTGAGCTAAAGAGGCACGTCTTGTCACGGGGAAACTGAGGAAGTACCTGCGGGTTAGAGTAAAGCAAAGTGAAAGAGACACCATCTGGACCAAAAAAATGGGAGACTTCCTCGGCCCATCAGCCCTTGGGAAGCAGACCCCCTTCTCCTCCCCGTTCTCCTGAAGTCGAGTCAAGACCTTTGAAGTGGACAGTGCCCCATCCAAAAGTTGATTTCAAGTTTTAGGGGGCGAGCTGGGGCCACTGATACAGCCTGGCTGCGCGAAGGAGGAATCTCAAGGTGGCATCTCAGAAGCTTGGTGGTCTCCAAAGGCCAACGAGAAGAGCTTCACCAGGAAGATCCAGGCGTGGCACCGGCCTGCACCCGCGCGCCTCTCGTGGCCCGCTCGTCCTTGTTGGTGTGTTGACGGATGGCGAGAAGAGGGCGGTGGTGCTCGGGGAGAGAAGCCGTGTTAGATCCTTCACCCATCTTGACGTCTTCCGTCCACCCGGCGAGCGGGGAAGGAAGAAGTTCAGACACAGGATCCAGCTGTGAGTAGCACCAAACAGTTTTCCAAGGGACCTCTGAGGAGCGTGAAGATCGCGAGTCCGAGCCCTAGCGGAAGAATCCTCAGCCAACGGGTCAGAGGTCCTTCGAGCCCCAAGCGGCCGCCGCCTCTCCCGGACATCACTTGTTCTGTACCTGGACGCTGGCGTACTCCGAACTCGCTTCCTCCGCCTTCAGGGCCGGCCGCTTGGGGGCTTTGTTCAGCTGCACCATATCCAAGTCTGCATAGGTGACGTTTTCGTCCTGGGTGGAGGGCTGCACCGCCTGGAGGGTGGCGTATTCCGACTGGAGGGGGCTGTCCACCCTTGGGGAGGGTCTCTTCTGGGCCTCCTTGTCGAAGTTGAGATCTGCATAGGCCACGTTGTTGGGATCGGTGTCCTGAAGCGGGCAGCGGCCGAAAGGGAGGGAAGGAGACAAGAAAAGAGACATTTTAATTTTTTTTTTGTCTTTAAAGAATTGGATGAGATCTGATAGAAGAGAATGTTTGTAGCTTGGCGTTGAACTGGGGGTAACCTTGGTGCTCTCTGAGCTGGGTGGTTTTCTTGCAGATGTTTCATGACCCAACAAGGGAACATCATCAGTGCTAGAAGGGAGGAGGAGGAGGAGGAGGAGGAGGAGGAGGAGGAGGAGGA
>NW_015400110.1:0-1024 GCF_001527695.2 Protobothrops mucrosquamatus
GGGAAAACCCACTTAGGTTTAGGGTTAGGTTTCCGTCTGCTTTATCTAAATTTCCTAATGAAATATATGGGAAAATCCCATTGGCGGGAAAACCCACGTAGAGTTAGGGTTAGGTTTCTGTAAATTCGTAGAGCGAAATGGACATCACCAATGGATTCGCAGGGCATGGCAATGGTTAGGAGCGTGCATTACTTTTTAGCCTGCCTTATCTAAATTTCCTGGTGAAAGACATGGGAAAAAACCATTTGTGGGAAAACCCACTTAGGGTTAGGGTTAGGTTTCTATAAATTCGTAGAGCGAAATGGACAACACCAATGGATTCGCAGGGCATGGCAATGGTTAGGAGCGTGCATTACTTTTTAGCCTGCCTTATCTAAATTTCCTGGTGAAAGACATGGGAAAATCCCATTAGCGGGAAAACCCACTTAGGGTTAAGGTTAGGTTTCCATAAATTCATAGAGCGAAATGGACATCACAAATGGATTCGCAGGGCTTGGCAATGTTTAGGAGCGTGCATTACTTTTTAGCCTGCCTTATCTAAATTTCCTTGTGAAATACATGGGAAAATCCCATTGGTAGGAAAACCCACTTAGGGTTAGGGTTAGGTTTCCGTAAATTCGTAGAGCGAAATGGACATCAACAATGGATTCACAGGGCATGGCAATGGTTAGGAGTGTGCATTACTTTTTAATCTGTCTTATCTAAATTTCCTGGTGAAATACATGGGAACATCCCATTGGCAGGAAAACCCACTTAGGGATAGGGTTAGGTTTCTATAAATTCGTAGAGTGAAATGGACATCACCAATGGAATCGCAGGGCATGACAATGGTTAGGAGCGTGTATTACTTTTTAGCCTGCCTTATCTAAATTTCCTGGTTAAATACATGGGAAAATCCCATTGTCGGGAAAACGCACTTAGGTTTAGGGTTAGATTTCTGTCTCCTTTATCTAAATTTCCTAATGAAATACATGGGAAAAAACCATTGGTGGGAAAACCCACTTAGGGTTAGGGTTAGGTTTCC
>NW_015400110.1:5214-6360 GCF_001527695.2 Protobothrops mucrosquamatus
GGCAATGTTTAGGAGCGTGCATTAATTTTTAGTCTGCCTTATCTAAATTTCCTGGTGAAATACATGGGAAAATCCCATTGGCAGGAAAACCCACTTAGGGTTAGGGTTAGGTTTCCATAAATTCGTAGAGCGAAATGGACATCACCAATGGATTCGCAGGGCTTGGCAATGGTTAGGAGCGTGCATTACTTTTTACCCTTCCTTATCTAAATTTCCTGGTGAAATACATGGGAAAATCCTATTGAGAGGAAAACCCACTTAGGGTTAGGGTTAGGTTTCCGTAAATTCGTAGAGCGAAATGGACATCACCAATCGATTCGCAGGGCATGGCAATGGTTAGGAGTGTGCATTACTTTTTAGCCTGCCTTATGTAAATTTTCTGGTGAAATACATGGGAAAATCCCATTGGCAGGAAAACCCATTAAGGGTTAGGGTTAGGTTTCCATAAATTCGTAGAGTGAAATGGACATCACCAATGGATTCGCAGGGTATGACAATGGTTAGGAGCGTGCATTACTTTTTAGTCTGCCTTATCTAAATTTCCTGGTGAAATACATGGGAAAAACTCATTGGTGGGAAAACCCACTTAGGGTTAGGGTTAGGTTTCCATAAATTCGTAGAGCGAAATGGACAACACCAATGGATTCGCAGGGCATGGCAATGGTTAGGAGCGTATGTTACTTTTTAGTCTGCCTTATCTAAATTTCCTGGTGAAATACATGGGAAAAACCCATTGGTGGGAAAAACCCACTTAGGGTTAGGTTTAGGTTTCCATAAATTCGTAGAGCAAAATGGACATCACCAATGGATTCGTAGGGCTTGGCAATGGTTAGGAGCGTGCATTACTTTTTAGCCTGCCTTTTCTAAATTTCCTGGTGAAATACAAGGGAAAATCCCATTGGCGGGAAAATCCACTTAGGGTTAGGGTTAGGTTTCCATAAATTCGAAGAGCAAAATGGACATCACCAATGGATTCGCAGGGCTTGGCAATGGTTAGGAGCTTGCATTACTTTTTAGCCTGCCTTTTCTAAATTTCCTGGTGAAATACATGGGAAAATCCCATTGGCGGGAAAACCCACTTAGGGTTATGGTTAGGTTTCCATAAATTCGTAGAGCAAAATGGACATCACCAATGGATTCGCAGGG
>NW_015400110.1:14634-15950 GCF_001527695.2 Protobothrops mucrosquamatus
GAAATGGACATCACCAATGGAATCGCAGGGCATGACAATGGTTAGGAGCGTGCATTACTTTTTAGTCTGCCTTATCTAAATTTCCTGGTGAAATACATGGGAAAAACCCATTGGTGGGAAAACCCACTTAGGGTTAGGGTTAGGTTTCCATAAATTCGTAGAGCAAAATGGACATCACCAATGGATTCGCAGGGCTTGGGAATGGTTAGGAGCATGCATTACTTTTTAGCGTGCCTTTTCTAAATTTCCTGGTGAAATACATGGGAAAATCCCATTGGCGGGAAAACCCACTTAGGGTTAGGGTTAGGTTTCCATAAATTCGTAGAGCAAAATGGACATCACCAATGGATTCGCAGGGCTTGGCAATGGTTAGGAGGTTGCATTACTTTTTAGCCTGCCTTTTCTAAATTTCCTGGTGAAATACATGGGAAAATCCCATTGGCGGGAAAACCCACTTAGGGTTATGGTTAGGTTTCCATAAATTCGTAGAGCAAAATGGACATCACCAATGGATTTGCAGGGCTTGGCAATGGTTAGGAGCGTGCATTACTTTTTAGCCTGCCTTTTCTAAATTTCCTGGTGAAATACATGGGAAAATCCCATTGGCGGGAAAACCCACTTAGGGTTATGGTTAGGTTTCCATAAATTCGTAGAGCAAAATGGACATCACCAATGGATTCGCAGGGCTTGGCAATGGTTAGGAGCGTGCATTACTTTTTAGCCTGCCTTATCTAAATTTCCTGGTTAAATACATGGGAAAATCCCATTGGCGGGAAAACCCACTTAGGGTTAGGGTTAGGTTTCCATAAATTCGTAGAGCGAAATGGACATCACAAAATGGAATCGCAGGGCATGACAATGATTAGGAGCGTGCATTACTTTTTAGTCTGCCTTATCTAAATTTCCTGGTGAAATACATGGGAAAAACCAATTGGTGGGAAAACCCACTTAGGGTTATGGTTAGGTTTCCATAAATTCGTAGAGCGAAATGGACATCACCAATGGATTCGCAGGGCTTGGCAATGGTTAGGAGCGTGCATTACTTTTTAGCCTGCCTTATTTAAATTTCCTTTTGAAATACATGGGAAAATTCCATTGGCAGGAATACCCACTTAGGGTTAGGGTTAGGTTTCCATAAATTCGTAGAGCGAAATGGACATCACCAATGGATTCACAGGGCATGGCAATGGTTAGGAGTGTGCATTACTTTTTAATCTGTCTTATCTAAATTTCCTGGTGAAATACATGGGAACATCCCATTGGCAGGAAAACCCACTTAGGGTTAGGGTTAGGTTTCCATAAATTCGTAGAGCGAA
>NW_015400111.1:0-1894 GCF_001527695.2 Protobothrops mucrosquamatus
GGTTGTTGTTTGAGAGCCCCAGTAGCTTCAAGTGATGAAGGTGTTTGCAGATTTCCAGGGGAAATTCATCCAGATTTAAATCATAGAACCTGAGATGAGAAAGGAGCCGTATTTTACTGATGACCGTAAGGGTATTGTAACGAAGTGGATTACTGCTCAAATCCAAACTTCGGAGACATTTCAGTTCTCCCAGTTCCTCACATAGCTCTGATATCCTGTTCTTATTCAAATAAAGAACCTGTATATTCTTAAGATTACTTATTGCTCCTGGGATGCTACAAATTTCATTTCTTTCCAGATGTAGCTCCTCTAGGTCTTCCAGCTCAAACACTTGCCATGGGATGGTTTTCAATTTCCTGTTGGCTAAATCAATGAAAAAAATTCGGTCTGTGATCTGCACTGGAACCAGAATTTCCTCTTTTGATTCTTTGTTTCCCAAAACTTCGTATATTATCCTTTCAACTTCATTCAAATCCCTTTCCTCTGCTGTTAACAGGTTCTCACATTCTACAATGGCAGGGAAAATTTCAGAGCGGACAGCAGATGCTTTTGCAATATAAGAGGTCTTGGAGACACCAGTTGGTACGTAACTGTTTTCCCAGAAGGAGAAAGAGAAATACGTTTTCAGTCTTAAAATACAGGTGGTCCTCAACTTACTACTATTTGTTTAGCAACTGTTCAATGTTACATTGGCATTGAAAAAAATGGCTTATGATCAATTCTCACATTTACAATTGTCACAGCCTTACATGATCAAAATTCAGACACTTGGCTACCAGCCTGAATTTATGATGGTTGCAGTGCCCCAGGGTCACATGCTTGCCTTCTGCGACTTTCCCAACTGATTTTGGACAAGCAAAATCCATGGGGGAAGCTATATTCGTTTAATGTGATTTAATTAGCAACTGCAATGTTTTGCTTAAAAACCATGGCAAAAAGATAGTAAAATCGGACATGATTCACTTAACAACTGCTTTGCTTAGCAATGGAAATGCTTTCCAATTGTTGTCATAAAGGATTACCTGTAGCTAAAATGTTGTATTACTCCATTCTACAGAGAAGGTGTGATTAATGAATCCAGTAACCAATTAAAGAGATTTTATAAACAGTTTTGAACCAATTTTTTATATTCTGTGTATCATATAAAGAATGAGATGTGTAAGAATTGTTGACATATTTTGCTTAATGAGGAAGACATTTTTCCCCTTCCAGACAACCGTAAATTTATGCTCAGCTACTCACAACAGAAGAAATTACTGCTTCCTATGTAAAAAGGAAAGTAACATATTTCAAATATTTGGAGCAGGTTATGCTTAAAACCTTCTGCAATGGGTGTTTGCTTTGCTTTCAGTTGTAGTTTGATACCAAAACAAAGAATGTTGCTTATTGTTATCTTACTATATATATTTCTGCTCCTCTGAACAGAATAAAGTTAAAATGTTAATGATTTCTAGGTTTTCTATGGAGGGAAGTATATAGTATAATCCCAAAGGTGCTGTTCAAAGGCAATTGGACTTTCTTGTTGTTTTCCTTGAAAATGGTTCACTTCTCATCCAAGAAGCTTCTTCAGTTCTGGCTGAATGATGGGGAATGGATTTATATTCTTAGCAGTCATCTGGTCGTTAGCCTCTGAGGTTGTTAGCTCTGATCCTGGGGGTACAGATAAACTCCCAAGTGATTTTGATTTTGATTTTGATTTTATTTTATTAAATTTATACCCCGCCCTTCTCCCGGAGGACTCAGGGCGGCTTACAGCCAGTTTAAAACAATGATATAATACAATACAAAATTTAAAAAGATTAAAAATAACTATTTAAATTTGGCCGCTTCTACTAAAAATTTAATTTAAAACCCCTTTAAAATACCCCTAGGCCAGTCCTGCCTGCTGAAATAA
>NW_015400111.1:5112-6360 GCF_001527695.2 Protobothrops mucrosquamatus
TTTGCCAAGAAAACTCCATAGATATCTATGAAGTCACTTGGAGTCAACCTCAACTGAAAGGAAATTTCTTTTCTTTTTTTCTCCAGAATTTAGTGGGCTATTTGTGGGGGCGTGATCAAAAACTATGCAAAAGGAGAAGGTGCTAATATACGGAAGTCATTGAGTTTAGATCAGGGGTCTTCAAACTTGACCCTTTTATGACTTGTGGACTTCAACTCCCAGAATTCCTCAGCCAGCGTGCCTGGCTGAGGAATTCTGGGAGTTGAAGTCCACAAGTCATAAAAAGGGCCAAGTTTGAAGACCCGGTTTAGATGTACTTAACTAGGCAAGGAAAGATGTTCGACATTTTGTCACACAGCTAAGGCTGAGCTTCAGTGGAAGCAAATGGATCGAATTCCAAGGCCCGCCACTAGCCCTCGCAAGAGTTAAAAGGCAGGACAAAATGATTGATTTATTATTAATACCCCGCGTTTTTCATGCGGGTGTTCAAAGCACTGCTCCTTCCTCCTCCTATTTTTTTTCCTAACAAACCACTGGCAAGGAAGGGCGTCTTGATAGACCACTCAGAATGTGCGAATGCGGCCAACCGCAGCCTCGGCCGCTTCTCAAGGAAGGGCATCCAATCGCAGCCCTGCCAAATCTCAGACAGCTGCAACGTGAGAAGGGGCAGGAAGAAAGGGAGGCGACGCATGCTAATTTCGAAAAGCGTGTGTGGTCGCCATAGCAACCGCAGTCCGGGGAGCGCGCGTTTCTCTCGAGCAGCCGGATCTTTGCAAGGATCGCTTCGCAGCCACGCAAGGAAGAAGGCAGCGTAACATATAAGGAACGGCTGCTGGAATTGGGTATGTCTAGTTTAATGAAGAGAAGGATGAGGGGGGACATGATAGCAGTGTTCCAATATCTCAAGGGTTGCCACAAAGAAGAGGGAGTGAAGCTATTTTCCAAAGCGCCTGGAGGCAGGACAAGAAGCAACGGGTGGAAACTAATCAAGGAGAGAAGCAATCTAGAACTAAGGAGAAACTTCCTGACAGTGAGAACAATTAACCAGGGGAACAACCTGCCTCCAGAAGCGGTGAATGCTCCAACACTGGAAGTTTTTAAGAAGAGACTGGACAGCCATTTGTCCGAAATGGTATAGGGTTTCCTGCCTGAGCAGGGGGTTGGACTAGATGACCTTCAAGGTCCCTTCCAACTTTACTATTATTATTATTATTATTATTATTATTATTATTATTATTATTATTATTA
>NW_015400111.1:15553-16959 GCF_001527695.2 Protobothrops mucrosquamatus
TGTAATTATCATAAATATGGTTTTTATAGGATTTAAACTCTCGAGTGGATTTCTTGGACATAAACCCAGCTGAGTGAATCTAATAGCGCATGTGTAATACGATTCCAATGTTAAAATCTTTAGGATATTTCAATAAATTACATTAACATATCTGTAAGTTAATGCATTTTATTAAAAGTGAGAAGAGAAACAATGCAGGCTGTAATCTTTATGCATTGGTGTGAATTTTTTATCATAACTTCTAAAAAAGGTGATAATAATACATCTCGGATTGTTACATTGTGAGTAAAAACACCAGTCATTTCAGAATCAGCTGCTGAAATGATAAAATATGATAGTCTATTTCAGTTTGAAAAACATGGTCTGTTTCCTGAAATGATATATTTAAAGGTATTTTCCTGAATCACAGATTGACAGAAGTACGAAACAGTGAGGTGTAAAGCACATGTATTGTGTTCCTAATCTTCCTCAAAACTGATGTATACTTCTAAGTATTCATCACTTAGATTTTATTTTATTTATTTATTTATTTTATTTAATTACATTTATATCCCGCCCTTCTCCTTGGGTGTCATAATGTCACAACGAGCTTGAGAGGGAAGGCTTCATCAAATTGAGGCATTAAGACTAAAAAGAGCAACTCTTCTGCAATCTTACTTCTATTGATATAATTTGTGCTTCTTAAATATATAGGTAGTATATACCTAAGTATATAGGTAGTCCTTAACATATGACCACAATGGGACCTGAACTTCCTTCACTAAGTGATGTCATTGAGTTACGCCTGATTTTATGACCCTTTTGGCATGGTGGTTAAGCGAATCTTGTTAATTTATTTGTAAGTTGTTACATGAATCCGGCTTCCCCCCATCAACTTTTGCTTGTTGGCAGAATGGCAAATGATGATCCCATGATTCAGGATACTTCCACCATCATAAATAATGCTGGTTGCCAAGCATCCAAATTATGATCAATGTGACAGCAGGGATGCTGCAAGTCTTAAATACAAGGACTAGTTGTCACTTTTTTCAGTGCCATTGTAACTTTGAACGGTTGCTAAATGAATGATTGTAAACTGAGGATTAACTGCAGTTTGATAGCAATAGCACTTAGACTTATATAACACTTGGTTGTTGTTAAGTGAACCTGGCTTCCCCATTGACTTTATTTATTTATTTAATTCAATTTATGTCCCGCCCTTCTCCCTACGGGACTCAGGGCGGCTCACAACATATTTAAAACAAAGGCATATATACAATCCCCCCCTGTAAAACCGAATTAAACCAAATTTTAAAGTTGTGTTATTTCGAATTCCTTAAAATGAACCCAGTATAAAATCCTCCCTAGGCCAGGTCCGCTTGCTGAAAAAGCCATGTCTTGAGGGCGCGACGGAAGGTAAGGAGATC
>NW_015400111.1:18723-21626 GCF_001527695.2 Protobothrops mucrosquamatus
AGCCGCTGAGAGGTCCAAAAGAACAAGGACAGAGGAATATCCCCTGTCCCGGGCCCTCCAGAGATCATTAACCAACGCG
Source organism: Protobothrops mucrosquamatus (assembly GCF_001527695.2). Lineage (NCBI taxonomy): Eukaryota > Metazoa > Chordata > Lepidosauria > Squamata > Viperidae > Protobothrops > Protobothrops mucrosquamatus. The sequence continues at coordinate 18,803 of NW_015400111.1, forward strand.
ACCAATGCCGTTTCCGTGCTGTGCCCCGGCCTGAAGCCCGACTGGTATGGGTCTAGATAGACTGTTTCATCCAGGTGCCTGGGGAATTGCTGTGCAACCACACTCTCGACAACCTTCGCCTTTGCTTGTCAGACAGTTGCAAAGATGATCACAGGACCCCGGGGACACGACATCTGTCATAAATATGAACTATCAAGCATCCAAATGTAAATCACGAGACCATGGGAATGCTGGAACAGTCATATGTGTGAAAAATGGTCATAAGTCACTTTTTTCTGCTACCTGTATCAGCAAACATGGGCCATTTAGCAGCGACAGTAGAAAAAACACTGTCACCTAAGCCAGTTACTTCCAAGTGTACATGGATGCTCCACAAGTAGGGTAGCCATAGTACTCATCAATCAATCCCTTTAGGAGTTACAGGCGAACAATTTGCAACAGCATCCTGTGCACAGTTACGCTGCAGTTTGTTTAACTGTGAGCTTTCAGTAAGGCAGCATCTCTCAATAGTTTGGCCTCAAAGCATGAGAGCAATATTTCATAGCCAACTGGCTATTTATTTTAACACTCTTGGCACTGCTATATATGGAGTTAAAAGAAGCCCATTAACAGCCCAAACCACCCAAACCAATTATCCTAAAATCCTTGCTTGGTTTGTTTCATGTTTAGGTCAGTGATCGTTCTGGAATGAAGCTTTTTCAAATCACTCTTCTGTGTCTCTTTGTGTCCCAAGCAACAATAGGAGGGCAGAGCCCAGAAGTGTTACAAAACCAGTTTATTCAAATCTAACATTAAAATATTGCAACCTATGTACGTATACCCTCGGAGGGATGTACAAAAACAGGAAGTCAGCTACACATACATACATACATATATACCCATGAACAAAAAAGATTTGTAAATACGTGAGAAAAATATTTCAGAAATAATTTAAACTGGAGGGAGGGGTGAGTCAGAAAAGTCTTCAGAACGCCCACAATTGTGCGACTGTCATGTGGCAAAAATCACATTGTCAGCCAAGAGCTCAACATACAGATGAAGGAAAGGTCTGAATATCCCTTTTCTTCATGAAGGCAGCATTCCACATCAGCATCAAAATCTCTGTTTAATGGTTGGTGAATCACAGCAAATAACTGATCATCAACCGGAAGGTTAGTGTAAGTCCAAAATGCAGTTGGCTCTTCCTTCTATCTCCCCCCCCCACACACAAACTAGAGAGGGAGGTTTTATGCACAAAATGTAGCATACCCCTTTTTGTGACATAATCCCTATAGTATCCAGCAAATCCTTGCAGCTAGTACTTTTAATACCAGCAGAAACCATGATTTGTGAAAAAGATATCACTCAACTGTCCAAATTTTCCAAGTATCACAGTAGAAACTTCAAACTGGAAAAAAAGGTTGTATATTCAGTTATTGCTGCAATAATTTTCAGCTCTCCCAGAGCCTATGTAGTGTATAAGATAAAAATGGTCTTTTAAAAAATTGCTTCATGTACAAACCACAAACCGTAGAAAGGAAAAAAAAACATATAAATATTAAATAGTCAAATACAATCCAATAAAAACCCCTGGGGCAAGATTTTTGGAATTCTGAAACAATATTCAAGAGTGACCCAAATCACCTGTTTTCCCTAGAACGTAGTTTACAATGATATTACAAAGAAGTATACCCCAAAAGTATCTTCATACACTTTTCAGATTTTGTTTTGTGCTAACTGAAGCTTAGTATCACCAGCACTAAGCAAAATTATACCACAAAAGTCAGGTTGTGTATCAGAAAAATATCTATCAGAAGAAAAAATAACCAGGTTCTCTCCATCTTCAAAAATATGGGGAGTGGTTGCCAAACCTCACAGAGATAGCCCTCCTTTCCCTCTTCCTTAAACTGTAACTCCTAAATCGGGTGTCAAACTGCCGGCCCGCGGGCCGGTTTCATCATACCGGAGCCACGCCCACCCCATTGCCGGCAATGGCGAAAAACCTCTGATACGTCACACGACGTCACGTGACGTCGCGAGTTTGACATGCCTGTCCTAAATGAATCTAACAATGCTAATTATGTTCTTGGGTACTGGGGGAGAGGAAACAGGTACCAAAGCCACTTGGCTTTGGGTTGATGTTCATTAGGACAGCAGTTTGGCTACTGTTACTAAGAGCAAAATCCTTCTTATTTTTTGAAGATTCAGGAGAAGATTATTGGATTTACCAAGCAAGCACATCAGGCTAGGAACATGGTTCCTAAAATCAGAATTACTGAGTCTCTCCTGGTCCTGAAAAATGCACGGAGATGCCTTTTAAACTCTTCTCTTTTTCTAGGTCTTACTCGTGCCAAATGTCTGCGCAATGATATTCATATCCAATGGCAACGTTCATCCTTCGCATACAGTTCTAAAAACTCCCAGATTCAATAATTGGGATATAGCTCTGTTACCACACAGCACAGCTTTTAAAGACCTCTTGCCTACAGGAACTGGAGGGCAAAATGTATTGGTTCCTTTAAAATTATGCAATGTAAGGAATACAGTTCATTCTGTCTGTATCTGGATTCCTAGTTACTGGATTATATTTAGTTTTGCGCATAATACCATACACCTACGTAAGCCTATCTAAGTGGGTACTACAAATGGCAATAGCTTATATAGCAAGGAAAAATAGAGAGAAAAGACAAAGGCAAAACATACTACATGAAGAAATTAAAAAATTTGAATCCAAACTACAAAAAGAGCCCCAGGATGAATCGATTAAAGTGGGAATGGCATTAGCCAAACATAAATTAAATGTGATGGAACAAGGAGAAAGAGTTAAAGAATTGAAATTGGCGAA
>NW_015400112.1:0-6359 GCF_001527695.2 Protobothrops mucrosquamatus
TGTCTGTACATAAAAAGTACAATAGGCTGTCCTTTCCAATTTAATTCCAACAGTTTAATCGAATCTGTATTCTTTCAAAAATAATTAGATCATTTACACTTCATTAACATGTAATGTAATGTTGAGGCATTCATCATAATGATTTCTTATTTTTCTTCTGCAATATTATCTCCTCTAATGAAACTGTTAACACCATGCAAGTCTTAATTAGCTTTATCATATCTCTGACAATTTGAGGGTAAAGCCACATTTTTACAAAAGAAATTAAATTAGTTTTACAGATATTTTAAGCACAATCTTCTTTTTAAATCTAAAATAAATAATTCGGGGGGGGAGAGGGAAAATTTCATATTCTTCCTGGTGGCCCACTCTCTCTGACTCTTTCTTTGTTAGTAAAAAATGTATTTATTATTAAGAAAATTCATAGGGCCAATATAATTATGTCTAAGATTCAATCAGAAAAAAGGCATGTATGCAGAATATAGAAGGATTTTATTCAAGCAAAATCAACTGGAAAAGGTCTATCAGTGATGGAATGATAACAATCCTAATGATTTAAAAGAAATATTTTGTAGGCTTATACTGCTAAAAAACTTTACAGGAGGACAGATACCACATGTGGACAACAAAAGATTAGATAATGGGCTTCTGCTATATTAAATTAACACACTGACATCTCATTGACAAACTGATCAATCCCCTTTTAGACAAAAGTGATATTAAAAAGATACTGGATCTAAAATAGCCAGACAGTACCCGGTTTTTAAATATTGCAATTTCTATTGACTTCTATTGGCAACCACAAAATTTAGGCATAAACAGAGTCAATTCAAATATAGCATTTCCAAGCTACAAAGATCACTATCTTATATGTATTCTTTAGCAAAACAAAAACCAAAAAAACCCCAATCATTTGACCAGGTGGAACAGCTGTGAAAAGAATGACTGGTTTGGAAATATGAAGATTAGAATAAAATGCATCTCTGTAAATGGTGGTCTGCCGCAAAGCTCTGAGATATGGCACCTCATTTTAATATTTAGCTGTAATCTTTGCTTAGCCTTTTTGAGTTGTTTCATCTATTGCCATGTGAGTCAGAGAAAGGATTCTATTTTGACCTATTCAGGCATAAGGTCTTAGACTACTTCTGAGCTTGGCAGCAGGTGTGATTCAGTGCAGAGGTGAATAGATGGACAGCAGATATGAGATAAGATAGCTGGAACTCATGTCACAAATCAGACAGACAAAAGCCAAGTGCCAGAGGCAGTAGACCAACTATGAACCTGCAATCATGAAAAGAAAGCTGGAGGGTAGGCAGATCTTCACACCCAAAACAAGGTGGCCAGATCAATACAGTGGCTAGACTTGCAATGGATTTGTAAAGTTGTGTGTTGTGAAAGGTTCAAAGAGTTACTAATTTTCCTACAATTGAGAGATCAGCTGATTCACTTAGCCAGGGATTGAACTCTAGAAGGCAAAACTGGGTTGTCTTTTCTGACGTTTGAGATTACAGTAAAAGAAGACTAGGTGTTGAATTGGATCTTAATATTGGGTATCGTCTCCAATTCTTTTTTGGCACTTTACAGGAAATCACTCATGCATGCAAGTCATTATGTACAAATAAAATGACACATTTCTGCCCAATAATCATAACTTGCAAAGTATATATCTCCTCTCTGGTTTGCAAATAGTCCATGAAAAGTCTGCAAAAAGTATGTTTTCAATAAAACAAAATGGTTTAAAAAAAAAAAAAAGACTGGAATATTTAATCCCTTTACTTTCTTAGTGTTACCTTAAGCCTGCTAATGGTGTCCATTTCTCTTTATTTATGTGCTGTCAAAGGTTCTTTTGTGAAGGCTGTTGGAGCATTGCTGATAAAATTGATAATGTCAGTCCCAGTGGTCTCATCAGCTATTTAAAAGCAAGGAATACAGATCACTTTTAATGTAGTTTAATATGCCTTTCTAAAATACATAGGCCAAGTATAGATCACAGATTAAATACTGACTTCCTTCATGCTAACCAACAATAAATTCTAATTTTCAATTGGTTCTATATGTAAGAAAGCTTAAAATGTTTTGGCCTGGAATTATATTTTTTTTTAAATCTCTAAAATATATATTATGAACGGAGAGAAGAGGATGTTTATATAGCTAAGGAGCATATATTTGGATAGTTAACAGGCATTACAATGAAACATTTATGTACAATGTATATATAGTAATAATAATAAAGTTGGAAAGGACCTTGGAGGTCATCTAGTCCAGGTATACTGTACCTGTACGTTTGGTTTTTCTTACCTAAATGTATAGCCTTACTTTTTTTACCATTGAATTTCATTTTGTTAGATAGCGCCCAGTGTTCAAGTCTGTCCAGATCCTCCTGTATCTTAAGCCTATCTTCTGGAGTGTTGGCTATTCCTACCAGCTTGCTGTCATCTGCAAATTTGATGAGTTCCCCATCTATCCCCTCGCCCAAATCGTTGATGAAGATGTTGAAGAACACTGGGCCCAGAACAGAGCCCTGGGGCACCCCACTACACACTACATACTTCCCTTCATGTAAAAGCAGTTCCATTGAGGACCACACACTGAGTATGGCCGGTCAGCCAGCTACGAATCCATCTGGTGGTGATGCTGTCTAACCCACATTTTTCTATCTTATCAAGTAGTAGGTTGTGATCTACTTTATCAAATGCCTTACTGAAGTCCAAGTAAATTATATCCACAACATTCCTCTGGTTCACTATTTTTGTCACTTGGTCAAAGAATGCAATAAGATTTGTCTGGGATGATCTGTTTTTGACATACCCATGTTGGCTTTTAGTAATGACTTTATTTGCCTGTAGGTGTTCACTGATTCGTTGTTTGATTATCTTTTCTAGAATCTTCCCAGGTATTGAGGTCAGGATGATAGGTCTGTAGTTTCCTGGATCTATTTTTTTCCCTTTTTTGAAGATGGGAACTACATCAACTCTTTTCCAGTCCTCTGGTAGTTCCCCAGTGCTCCAGGATTTTTGAAAAATATAGTTCAGTGGTTCTGAGATCACATCTGCCAGTTCCTTCAGAACCTTGGGGTGAAATCCATCTGGTCCTGGTGATTTGAACTCGTCTAGGCTGGACAGGTGTTTACTTACCATTTTCTTGCCTATCTTAACTTGTGTTTCTATTTTGTTTTTTATGATACTGTTTTTGATAGGTTGGTCTGTTTTTTCCCTTTGTGTAAAGACAGATGCAAAAAACGAGTTGAGTAGTTCTGCTTTCTCCCTGTTGCTTGTCACCTTCTTGCCACTTTCCCCCACTAATGGACCAATCATTTCCTTAACTTTATATATTTATATATTAATATATATATTAATGTGTTGCATTACAGCTAGTCCTCAACTTATGATCATTTGTTTAATGACAATTCAAAGTTAGTACAGCTTTGGAAAAAGTGACTCACCATCCATTGAAGTTATGACTGTTGCATCACCTTTGCAGTTGAATGTTCACAGTTCAATCCTTGGCAACCGGCTTGCATTTATGATGGTTGCAGTATGTTGTAGTCATGATTGTGATTTGAGCCCTTCCTAAGCAGCTCCCTCCCTGGTCCTCCCTCCCTCCCCTTCCCAGTAGGAAGATAAGTGATTGCTTCTGGGTGGGAGCGGATGCAAAGGATTGAGTGAATGGTTGGGAAAATGTCATGGAATATTCAAAATGAGGATTTTGTGAATACAGCAGCAACCTGAAGCAACTGCAATTTTTCCAGATTTCATTCCCTTGGGTGTCATGGGTTCTAGGTTTTGGATGCATTCTGTAAATTCACCATTTTGAGGTGCCTTGATTCAAAAAATGTTACCGTATAATGCACTGTTTTGCCTAGTTAAAGGTTACAGATAACATAACATAACATGGTTTATCTAATCCATCTATTCACTACTGTGCACTGGATCCTGGATGATTCTTAATCAGAAATATGCTAGATCAATTGCCCAGCAGAGATTCAAAGTCAGTAGCCCTCACAAACTCAATGCAGACTGAGGGCAGCCAGGGAGCACAAAAGCACAGAAGCCAAAATCAAATCAAATGTGAACATAGATAATCCTTGTGTAGGGGAGTAGAGAGGCAGTCACACAAAGATTCCAGTGACAAAATCATCAGAATGATTACGTTCAAAGTAATATGAGTGGAAGCAGATCAGCTTTTCACCATGTAGGAAAAGAAAGGCAGAATAACCATGTGGACAATTATGTAGTATTTATAATAATAAAATTATGCACATGAATAGGGAACAGTTACAGACAAGAGAGAAGTGCCAGGAGTTGATTGAATTCTACACCATTTAGAGAAGTGTACACCAGTTCACGACATTCCTACCAATAATGGCTATTGGAGATTTTTTTCACAAAGATGAAAGTAAGAAGAACTATATCAAAGAACAGAGGAATTCAGTTACAAATTACCAGCATACCCTTATCAGTTACCAGCTCTGTCTGTGGGTGTCTGTACAAGTATCTGATGCTGTTTTACTCATAATAATGAATAATAAAAACTATTGCAGTTAATTCAACTTCCCGCAATCTGCCTCTTTGACAAACTAAATAAAAGTAAAAAACTACATTTTCTGTTTCAAAAATGAGGGAGCAACAAATATTTGCATTCTTCCAAGTAGATTTGTGGAAAATCTTTGGCGGATTCTAACATTACTTCTTTTCTTGACAGGAATCATGTTGATGTATGCAATCTCATTCTGCAGATCATAACCAAGTGCAGCCATGGCTTTAATACCACAGATATTTTGTCCATTTCCTTTTATTATTTTTTTCCCCTATGTTCTGAAACCTTCTTGTCTGATGAAGATTTCTTAGAACACTTCTTGAAATAAAATAATTGTTTGATTTTTTTATTTTTTTTATGACCCTGTAATCCCTTGATTTGGGGTGGTCAGGGTGACTGAATGGAGCTGAGCATTTACTGACCGGATGCCCTTCCTGATGCCTACCTGGAGTTTGCAGCAGATATTTTCTCTTTGCACCCTGATAGAGACACAGCTGTTGCAGCCTAGGATTGGACTCTCAACCTTCCGAGTGGGAGGTGAGCATCTTCATCGCTAGGCCACCAAAATAATTGTTTTAATGCTGACTCATAATAAAACCAAGATATCACAAAACGTAGCACATAAATGAGGTTCTGTGTGCTGTCTGTGACCTCTATAATTTTTTTACAAGTACAAATATTAAGCATACCACTGGAGCTTGCAAGTGATCTATTGGGAAGAAGAACTTGGTGGATAATTCTTAACTAGCATAAAAGTCTACTTTATGAAGTTTTCTGCATATAGATATTGATGCATAATGATTTCTCCAGGCACATTAAGTTAATTTGTTTATACAGAAGCTATCTGATTTATGTCTATATTCTTTTGTAATTGCTTTATAAATGTTTCCGTTAATTATAGGATCAATAGAAAAGATTTTTAATTAAACTAAATATAGACAAACGATCGATAATATTATATGTTATTATTATAATCAATATTTTTAAGTATTTTATCTCTGCTCTGGAATTGGACTTCAGCTACAGTACATTCTTTCATCTTTGTGTTAATACCTGCACTTCCTAAGCTAGCCAAATATCAGAGTCACAGTTCTGAATCTAGAAATCCACAACTCTAAAAGCATATATAATTGCTCTTTAATTCAGTTTTCTATATTAATTTCTCCTTTAGCCTTTTAGTATTACTTTTTTCTGAAGTTTGGAGAAGAATAAGACACAGGGGTCAATCATCAATAACTAAGTTTAAACATACTTGGGATAAAGATATGTCCATCTTCCGACAAAAATTTAAAAATAAAATAAAACTCAAAGGGCAGACTCAAAGAACTATTAGATCTTTTTCTGCCATCAGTTTTCTATGTTTCAATGAATAGAAAGGCAAGTTAAGATACTTTAAATTATACATCTGTGGCTCAGAATAATGTCTGCTGTCTTTTTGCATGGTTGAGATAAACTCCTGCTTAGATTTAACAGCTTGAATTTTCTTTATTCTACACAGGTTTCTTGATCCTTATTATATAATTTATTAAGAATTCATAAGTGGTTTATTTGAATTATCAATGGCTGATGAAAGAGGTCATAACTCAATGCAACTAGTTAAAATTTATAAGATTTTTTTTTTTTTGCAATGCAAAGTTCAGACAGCCATGACATAACACTGAATAATGAGATTCAACATCTGGCATCAAATGACATCACACAATGTCTGACAAATGAAATCATATCATCCACCAGATGTTCTATACCAGGGGTCCCCAATCTGTGGGCTGCGGCCCGGTAGTGGGCCATGGCCTACTGGCCACCGGGCCGCAAGACAGGCTGGC
>NW_015400113.1:0-1107 GCF_001527695.2 Protobothrops mucrosquamatus
TGCTCCAGGTGTCCCGATAGGGATTCAGACCAGGAGCCGGTCAGTTTCTCTTTCTGATAGAGATATGGCCAGGGGCAGATGGTCCTCCCTAGGGGTGGAGATGGTCCTTCTCTGCCAAGCTGGCTTTGATCAGGCACCCAAACTTTTCAGGGCTAAGAAATTTTTCAGCAATGGGCCAGAGACCACACAGAAGCAAGTCAGAACATTGTACTGCACTGCATTAATCCCCTCCAATGCCGGTGAGATTTCCAATGCAACACGGGCACAATTTTGGCACAGAAAAACCTCTGCAGTGGAAACAGAATCTCCTCTGTTTGCTTGTCTAAGGCAGGGCTTTTCAACCTTTTCACCCATTGTACCACTTTTAGGATATAGCAGTATCCGAGTACCACGAGTTGCCTAGCAAGGTGTCAAAAACTTGACCAAAAAAAGGAAAAAAGTGATAAAGTACAGGTAGTCTTTGACTTACAACAGTTCATTTAGTGACTGTTTGAAGTTACAATGGCACTGAAAAAAGTGCCCCCCAAGCCACAGCCAAGCAAGATGCCTGCTCGCCTGCCCGCCTGTCTGAGGTTTTCATTGTTGTGAGCATTTCTGTTCAGGATTGGCAGTGGGGGTGGGGGGGGGTGTTTGGTTTTTTCTTCCCCGTCTGCTGGGTGGTTGCAGCAGGTTTTGGTCACTTCACATGACCCTGGGACACTGTGACCGTCATACATATGAATCAGTTGCCAAGCATCTGAATGTAAATCACAAGATCCTGGAGATGCTGCAACATTCCAGCTGATCGGTGCTTCTTCTGGGCTCAGCAGAAGCACCAGGATCAGCGCCGGGCTCCAGCTGGAGCCTGGTGCTGATCCTGGTGCTTCCGCTGAGCCCTGACAACCCTGCAGCTCCAGCCGTCTCTCGCTCAGGCTTGTGCGGTGCTGCCACCGGTTCAGCTCATTCCCCTCCCCCGCTACCACTTTTCTAGGATGGTCGCGTACCACCTGCCAGGTGCCAATGTACCACAGGTGGTACCCGTACCACTGATATATATATATATATATATATATATATATATATATATATATATATATATATATATATATATATATATATATATATATA
>NW_015400113.1:4662-6359 GCF_001527695.2 Protobothrops mucrosquamatus
TAGACAAAGTTTCCTGCCTGAGCAGGGGGTTGGACTAGATGACCTCCAAGGTCCCTTCCAACTTTATTACTATTATTATTATTATTATTATTATTATTATTATTATTATTATTATTGTTGTTGTTGTTGTTGTTGTTGTTGTTGTTGTTATTATTATTATTAATTGCTGTCCAGTCTCTTCTTTAAAACTTCCAGTGTTGGAGCATTCACAGCTTCTGGAGGCAGGTTGTTCTGCTGGTTAATTGTTCTAACTGTCAGGAAGTTTCTCCTTAGTTCCAGGTTGCTTCTCTCCTTGATTAGTTTCCATCCGTTGCCTCTTGTCCTGCCTTCAGGCGTGAGTTTTGCCTGGCTGAGGAATTCTGGGAGTTGAAGTCCACAAGTCATAAAAGGGCCAAGTTTGAAGGCCCCTGCCCTAATGCGTCTTTTGGAGCAAAAATTAGTATAAGACCCGGGTCTTATTTTCGGGAAAACACAGGAGCAGTTCAGCATTTTGATCTTGACTGGCTCAAGGTTGACTCAGCCTTCCATCCTTCCGAGGTCAGGAAAATGAGGACCCAGATTGAAAAGTTGTAAGATTGGGTGCGGTGACATGATGACTCATTTAACAACCGTGTGGCTCAGTGATGGAATTTCGGGCGCCAACTGCGGGTCGTGAGTGGAGAGAGAGAGACTGTAGAGAGAGACTGACAATGGTAAGATGGATGGGTGTCAGTTCCAAGCAGAGCATGAGAGCTGAGACCTGGAAAGACGGAAGGGCAATGGACCAAGGCGAAAGGAATCTGGGCCTTTCGCAGCTTTACTCTCTCCCACTAATTCCATGCACCTACTCAGAAGTTGCTCTTTGCTCCAGGGAATAAACAAAGCACCCCTGTGTATTTCCTTCTGTAGACTTAATTGCAGTGGGAAGGATTAATCCCACGGGAGCTAAATCCAAATTAGCAACTTTGATCTTAAAAAGCCAAACGGAGCCGGCTCAGCATTGTTTTGTTGCCTATTTTGACTGCCAGAGCTGGGAGACAAAGAGGCTACATTTGCACAGCAAAATATTCAATCAACCCCTGTGTGTGGGGTGTGGGGGTGTCTGCCTAAGAGCTTAAATCTGCTTAAATTGGGGGTAACTTTAATGAAACTGGCCAGGTTCCTACACCAAACTGAGCCACGGAAGAAGTAGCTGCTAGAGCTTCCGTGAAAAAGGTGATGGTTATTTTTCAGATGGTGCTATTACCTACAGATAGTCTTCCACAGTCCATTTAGTGACTGTTCGAAGTTTACAACGGAATTCTGGGAGTTGAAGTCCACAAGTCATGAAAGGGCCAAGTTTGAAGACCCTGTCTCAGAAGGACCCTCTCTAGTCTCTTGGGCTGTAAAGAAGAGGGAGGAGGGATGTGTTTTCAGACTTGCAAGATTCTGTTCATGTAATCTTACAGAATTAATTCACCTGACCATGTTTCCCCTGCCTTGAGTACCTGGCAAGGCTTACTCACAAGGGCTAAGACCAATGACCAACCACCCAGTTAATTAAAATATGAATTAATTATTTTCATGAACAGAAATGAAGATGCTAGCTGCAGTTGTAATTTTGTTACAGGAAGGAAGGAAGGAAAGAAGATGGGTGGATGGATGGGAGGAAAGAAGGAAGGAAGGAAGGAAGGAAGGAAGGAAGGAAGGAAGGAAGGAAGGAAGGAAGGAAGATGGTG
>NW_015400114.1:0-2327 GCF_001527695.2 Protobothrops mucrosquamatus
TGAACACTGGGTGAGGAGATTAAATTGACCTCTAGTGAAAGAAAGAGGAACGGACAGGCAGACCAAACGGAGCATATCAATGACATATCCCTGGAAGATTTCTCCAAGAATTTAGCTGAATAATTAGTTTTGCCAGTGGGTTCCCTTTTTTCTTTTCCGACGAGCGGGTTTTATCTCATCTGCTCTCAGTGGTACATCTGAAGAGGAATTTTCAAAGTTGGCCTTATGGGTCTCATCATCTCCAGGATGTTGAAAGCATTTAAATGCGTTCTCCAGCCCTTTCACATGTTGACGCTTGGCATCTTAACAATAGGGGTGAGGAATGGATTGGTGAGGGAAGAGACGAGCGGGGTAGAGATGCTCCATTACAGCAAGCAAAGCTGAAAGCTTTTGATTGCTTGTTTAATTAGCTCTGGTCCAAGAATGAGACAAAGGAGGAGCAGAATAAATTAAAAAGGGGGCAGTGTAGTAGAAAGAAAACGAAGCAATGAAGCCCTTTTCCTAAAAGAGAATATGGTTTCTGAATAATAGAAGAATAATAAAGAAATAATAACTATTGTCCCTTTAAATGTATACGAATCATGAGATTTCATTGCATACACCTCTCCAAGGGTAACCACCTCCAATATACACTGCATAAACACGACAAAAAAATATGCATATACCCACATACACACATATATATGGCCCAGAGAAACAGCACAGTCTAGTTCAGAGGTGTACATATACATGGCGAGAAAACCAAATCTTGCAAGTCTACCAGACGGATGGCCCAGGGAACAAAGCTGTTACAGAATCTGGTAGTCCTGCTAGAAATACTTCAAAACCTCCTGCTGGAGGGGAGCAACAGAAACAGCATGAAGTGGGTGTGTGGGCTCTCTAACAATGCTGAATTCCCCCAAACAGTGCACTGCTCTAAAAAACTCGGGTATGTTGTTAAGATAATGCAATGAGATAGTGCTGGCTTTTTTTTTTAACATACTGTATGTTAGGTATAGTGGAGGATGGTGTCATGTGATTTTAATTTCCCTTTTGTCTTTGCCTTGCCTTTAAAGGAGAATATTTGTAGCTCAGGGTTGAAATGTGGGGTGCTTGGTGCTCTCTGAACTTGGTAGCTTTCTTGCAGACATCTCATTATTCAGGTAATAAGGAGAAATTTCCTGACAGAACAATTAACCAGTGGAACAACCTGCCTCCAGAAGCGGTGAATGCTCCAACACTGGAGGCTTTTAAGAAGAGACTGGACGGCCATTTGTCCGAAATGGTATAGGGTTTCCTGCCTGAGCAGTGGGTTGGACTAGATGACCTCCAAAGTTCCTTCCAGCTCTATTCTATTCTATTCTATTCTATTCTATTCTATTCTATTCTATTCTATTCTAGTCTAGTCTAGTCTAGTCTAGTCTAGTCTAGTCTAGTCTAGTTTAGTCCAGTATTTCTATTCTATGCTATTCTATTCTATTCTATTCTATTCTATTCTATTCTATTCTATTCTATTCTATTCTATTCTATTCTATTCTAGTCTAGTCTAGTCTAGTCTAGTCTAGTTTAGTCCAGTATTTCTATTCTATGCTATTCTATTCTATTCTATTCTATTCTATTCTATTCTATTCTATTCTATTCTATTCTATTCTATTCTATTCTAGTCTAGTCTAGTCTAGTCTAGTCTAGTCTAGTCCAGTATTTCTGTTCTATTCTATTCTATTCTATTCTATTCTATTCTATTCTATTCTATTCTATTCTACTCTACTCTACTCTACTCTACTCTACTCTACTCTACTCTACTCTACCCTACCCTACCCTACCCTACCCTATCCTATCCTGGCAATATCATCAGTGTGAGAAGGGAGTGGAGTTTGTGGCAAGGAGGAGGAAGAGAAAGAGAAAGAGAAAGAGAAAGAGGGCAACTTTGGGATCCTTGGTGCCCTCTGAGCTTGGCTGTTTTCTTGCAGATGTTTCATTACCCAAACTAGATAATATCATCAGCACTGATGTTACCTGGTTTGGGTAATGAAACATCTGCAAGAAACAGACCAAGCTCAGAGAGCCTTTCCTTTGGCACACATCCCAAGGAAAGTGGTGGTTGATAAGTTATGGCTTGAAAGAAAAAGCCATGCTTTGGATCTACCTTGATAAATAACAAGACTTTGAATCAGGAGGTCTTTCTCCCCTTCTCTGAACTTGACACACTCCAAGTGCTAAGGAACCCAATCCACTGTTACAGGACGACTCTTTCTTCATCATTTCTTGTTTGCTGTTTGGCAGGGTTGCTGATACTGGTGAAACTAAAAGAATTCAGTTGGCATCCCTTCAGGCTAAGTTCCAGTTAA
>NW_015400114.1:5136-6359 GCF_001527695.2 Protobothrops mucrosquamatus
AAATCCTCCCATCATTTATCTAAAGCAGGCTCACCTTCAGCAGGAGAGGCCCCGTGGGAAGAATTCTCTCCCGATACCTTCCCTTGAGACTGAAGGGATGTGTGAAGCCCAGAGAAGCTGCAGACTACCAAACAAGGATTTTTAGATCACTGGAACCAAGGAGAAGTAGAACATGCACTCTTTGGCCCTGGGGAATGACGTCGCAGGAGAAGTGAGTGATGATTTACTGGTGCATTTAGCAATAAGTCGCACCCTTTAATTTTAAAATAATAATAATAACAATTCAATTATTTCAATTATTTATTGATTCAAAATCATTGTTTTTTTCTTCCTACTGTTTTCTTTTCACAAGGTCCTCTTTTCTTTCTTTTTTTCAGATCAACTAAGTATTGATCCATTGGTTGCAAGAGGAATTAATCCACCAGTTTGTTGCCTGAGCCTGTCATGGATTAAGAGAGAGAGGGTAGAGGTATTGTGTCTGTGTGTGTGTGTGTGTGTGTGTGTGTGGAGGGTGAGAGTGAACAGTATGAGAGGTAGAAGAACAAGGCACACAAATGAACACAATGGGTGATCTTTCTCCTCCCCCCTGCATATTAAAACATCTGGCTACCTCCCAAACATACCTCTGCTTTAGCTCTCCAAAGGACCTGGAGATCTTTTTAAGGACAGGGCTTAAAACTCTTGCTTGGCGCTCCTCTCCCTTCTATCCTGTCTTTGTGATGGTTTCTTCTTGGTTGAGATCTCGCCTGCCTGTTATTGCTGCTAAGAGAATGGAGGCGCCAAATGGAATCATTTCTCCAAGGAAGAGCTCTGATGTTTAATTCTAGGCCCTGGATGGTTTTCCCACTGCTTTTCAACATCTGAAATCTTCCCAAAATGAAGACCACCTTAGTAGAAATCTCCTTTTGTTCCTTTGTCTGCAAGCAGGCAAATGAGAGACCCTTTAAAAAGTTGGATCTCTTCCTCTCCGCTTGCTCCTAGTTAATGCAGCCCTGGCGGAAATCTTCATGTTTATTGTTAGATTGCGCAGGCAGTAAGACACGAGTCGAGTGACAGTCAGCTCTTGGTTTATTGGCAAGGCATAAGGTAAATCCGGACTGGCTCTCTGGGCCAGGGGAGCCCTCTTTTATGGGATTCCCCTGGCTTGTAATCACACAATTCCATTGGCTGGCAAGACCCTGTTGCTAGTCAGCCAACCAGCAACGGGCATGAAACTGTATGCA
>NW_015400115.1:0-6358 GCF_001527695.2 Protobothrops mucrosquamatus
TGGCAACCGGTTCGTATTTATGACCATCGCCTGTTGCGACCTTTTGACATGCAAAGTCAATGCGGAAGTCAGATTCACTTAGCAATCGGGTTACTAACTTATCAATTGCAGTGATTCACTTAACAACTGTGGCAAGAAAGGTTGTAAAATGGGGCAAAACTCCCTTGTCTTAATGGAAATGTTGGGCTCAATTGTGGTCATATGTTGAGGACTACCTGTAACATGTTGCAACTCTGTGTTTCTGTGTATATGGATGCATGCGTATATGGAATGTGACATGGATGATGTGAGTGGAAAGGAGGAGGAGTATTGAATGAATGAATGAATGAATGAATGAATGAATGAATGAATGAATGAATGAAGCTTAGAATGAAGACTACACAGGAGTTTGAGACATTGCACAGCTGCATCTTTCAAATCTGCATCTTTGAGAGAAACATTTTTTGGTATGTTTTTTTCCACAAATCCAAGCTGGATCTGATTATATTCAAACAGAACCTTCCTTTAGACATCCTGTCCCCTCCCACCAATTTTTTTTAAATGTTTTATTATTTACACATTATAAATTTCCACAAATTTGGTACTAATGATTTCCCCCCACCCCAAGAATTGGGAAGTAACAAACAATATATGTCCCACTGCGATCTGCCTTTAGATAGTTTTTTGCTGATAGACAAAGTCCCATACTGTCAACCTAATTTCAGTCCAGTGTTCCATTGGAAAGAATAAGAACTAATGATAAAATACAAAAGTTTTCCTGAAAGTGTGTTCCACATTTCTTGCAACAATAAGAACAAAGAGTGTGTAAGATAATTCACTAGATTTTAGAAAGGAAATGAGGTCACATCAGTGGTTTCCTCAGTAATTGCCTTAACCTTAGTGAGCTAGCCCTGCAGGTTTTTTTTACACGTCTCCTGCATTTGTGATATTATTGTACTAGGAGTTTTACTCTCAAGAAAGTCGTCCTTATTTTAAAGGGCCTGCTCTTTCTTTAATTTATGCTAGCATTGTTTATTGCATAAGAAGTGCCTGAAGTAATCAGAGTTTCTTGAATGAGATCTATTTTGTGTCAGGTTTTTTTTCCTGTAGCTGTAGCAATAGCTGCCTTCCCTCCATTTTCATTTGAATAAGTAAAAATGTAAATTAAACATACAAAAATGTGAAAGAGATAGATGGGAAGCTCAGTGTGAAGTGTATAGAAAAAATGTGTTGTTACAGAAGCTTCTTTTTATATGAATGATTCAAGGATATGTCAGTTTAAATGAATTCCCCTCATACCTTTCCCATCTGCGGCTCTAAAAGTGCAAAGCAGTGGGGAGAACAGATTGGGAGTTGTTCATTAATTTTCTAGCAAAAAGTATATGTACCCCCACTAGATTCAAACAATGGCTACGACAGCAGCCAAATGATGCAGTGTT
Organism: Protobothrops mucrosquamatus; assembly: GCF_001527695.2. Lineage (NCBI taxonomy): Eukaryota > Metazoa > Chordata > Lepidosauria > Squamata > Viperidae > Protobothrops > Protobothrops mucrosquamatus. The sequence goes on from NW_015400115.1 coordinate 1,419, forward strand.
TCAGGCATGAATGTGAATTTTCAGAAACTGAAGTGCACTTTTGTGGAAATAGGTCTGCCCCTATTTCCTTGATTCTGAGCAAGCATGCATGGAATCAACCTTTGGAAATACCTCTCCTATTCTTAGTTCCTCTAAATTTGGGGAGCAAAGGAAACAAAATTCCAACTTGTAGTTTCTCATTTATTCCTACCTGCATTTCTACTCAATATATACTGCTCAAAAAAATAAAGGGAACATTTTACCATGGAACTGAAGGGGTTTGCGTTCCCTTTATTTTTGTGAGCAGTATATATCCCAAAGCTGATTTTTCATGTTACTTGTTTTTAATAATGATGATGATGATGATGATGATGATGATGATGATGATGATGATGATAAAGTTGGAAGGGACCTTGGAGGTCATCTAGTCCAACCCCCTGCTCAGGCAGGAAACCCTATACCATTTTGGACAAATGGCTGTCCAGTTTCTTCTTAAAAACTTCCAGTGTTGGTGCATTCACCGTTTCTGGAGGCAGGTTGTTCCACTGGTTAATTGTTCTAACTGTCAGGAAGTTTCTCCTTAGTTCTAGGTTGCTTCTCTCTTTGGTTAGCTTCCACCCGTTTCTCCTTGTCCTGCCTTCAGGCGCTTTGGAAAATAGCTTGACTCCCTCTTCTTTGTGGCAGCCCCTGAGATATTGGAACACTGCTATCATGTCCCCCTCATCCTTCTCTTTGTTAAACTAGACATACCCAATTGCAGCAGACATACCCAATTCTTTTCTTTGAAGACGTTTCGCTTCTCATCCAAGAAGCTTCTTCAGCTCTGAAGAAAGTCCAGTTGCCTCATGAAAAAGCACCCTTGGGATAACTATGACCTGGATGACTGAGAATCTCCATAGACATTTACTCAATGTATACTTGTACCAAAGGCACCCATGCATGAGCATATATGCAAACATTCCTGGGCTAGAGTTCTAACAAGAAATTTTGAGTACTGTTGTTTAAATGCCGGTATATGCTACATTTTGTAACAGATGCTTCAGCAAACACCAGTCGGGTATTATATAAGCAAATGTGAAACCCAGATATCCATTTCAAGGAGGAATGGCCATGGACAGAGGATCCCAGCAACTGGAGAAATGTCAGAGTAGCCTGAATTGTCTAACAGGAGCTGGACAATTCCCAATGCCATCACCAATATTGAGGTGTCACACATCATTCATATGGCCAGAAGACCTTGTCAGGAGAGAAAGGAAAGTGCTATATCAAAAGCAGGAAGAGCTGAATGCAAATATATCCAGTACTGGCTCTGCAGTGGGCTGGAGATGTGATGGTGACATCATCAGGACAGCTCTTTAAAAACAGTGAATTAAGTATCTTTTTGCTGCAGAGAACTTCACATACAAAAAGATTCTATTTTTAAAGTAATCGTGTTCTTATTTGTTCATGGAAAACATAGAGCAATGATGAAAAGCAACAAAGTCATTCAAAATAATTTAGTAAGAGCTGGATATCAGCCTGGCTTGCTCTCTAGACATGTAGGCTATTGATTCCCAGGTTTCCCAACTCTCATTGCCATTGATGAGAATTCTAGGGGTTGAAGTCCATGCATCTGGATGGTACCCAAGTTGGAGAAGGTTGAGCTAGAGTTTACTTAAAAGTATAGCCCTTCATCATGGACACAAGCTCATATACATTTTAAAAATCCAGATCCTTTTCGGAGCCTCTGGATGTCCTTCCTTTAAGTATCATTTAATTATAAGAGTTCTGAATGGGACTGCACTCCTCCAGATATAGCAAGTTCATAATTTGGGAGTTCTTCTTGACTCTCAATTGTTTACTGGATTTTCAAGTGATGTTTGCAGTGAGGTCAACTATGATTAGTGCAGCAAATGCTGAGCTAACAAAAATTAACCATGCTTCAGTTGCATCCTGGCAACTCCAGAGATTGTAGTTGGTGCAAAATGTGGCAGTGGGTCTATGACAGTTCGCCACAGCCAATTCGCCACAATCAACTTGCCATGGTCAACTTGCCGTGGGACAAATCATCATAGCCAACTCGCCATGGGACAACTTGCTGTGGGACAAGAATTACACCAATATCAAAGAAATGGTGGAGTAGAATCATTAAAGAAAGGATGCAAAAGGAGGGCAGAATGAAATATGGATGACAAAAATTAAAGTAATTTTTTTATTCATTTTAAATAATTAAATTGAATCATTAAATTGTCCCATGGTGAGTTATCTTGCAGCGAGTAGGCCCATTCTGAGTGCAAAATACAGATAACATTTGATAGTTGTGCTACAGTGCAAGATCTGCCGGGGCTACCAGTTGTACAGCAGTCCCACATTAAAGTGCTGGGGTTGATGTTTAACCCCCTAAATACCTTTAAGCATGATTGTCTGGATGGCTCCCTTTCTCACTATGAACCTGCCTGGGAAGGTTCCTAGTGAAAGGATCCTAGTGAAAAAAACCCTACTGCCAAAAACTGTCTTGCATTGTCTATAGGAAAAGACTTTCTCCTGTATGGCTCTCAGATTAAGGAATGCACACTCAAAGAGGTATCTTTGGCCCCCATTCTTTTAATATTTAGGAAGATGGTAAAAACCCATTAAGCTTTAAATTTTGAATTGAATTCATTTTCAAATATTGGATTTAATTGTATTTGTACATTATAAATCTGCATTTGAATGCTGTAAACTGCCTTAGGTGTTACAAGGGTAGAAGGCTGAAATATAAATAAATCAAATATTCTACTTCACACAGAATACTGACCTATCACTGGATTTGACTTGGCATGGCACCTGTTATGCAATAACTGAGTAAATGTTGTGATTTAGCAATATATCTGAACATAACATATGAAGCACCTGATTCTGGCTGGAATTTATAAATAAAGCAGGGAATGAATTGCAGTGAAATGGCTAAATCCAGAGAGTGATTGAATTAGGACTGTTATCTAGACTTAGATATAAACTGTATCACTAACACATGATTAAATGGTAGATCTAAAGTAACTGGTACATGTTTTCTTGGCAACACTGCAGAAGTGGATTGCTATTACCTTCTTCCAGAATATTTTTTTGACTTCCCATTTTAACAATAGTCCTTATATTCTGATGGTCTCCCTTCAGAGTATTAACCAGCTCTGATCCTGCTTAGTTTCTGGGCCCAGTCAGGCTTGGAGCAGTGCTAAGACTGAACATCAGTTAATGTCCTTAAAACGTAGCTTCAAATTAACTTCAATTGTATACTTAGCATTTGGTAAAATGTATTTAAGTAATCTATCTCTGTATTCTGACAAAAAAACAAGAAAAAAAACCAAGAAAAGACTTTTAAATGAATTTTTATTATTTAATATATGTATAAGATCATGCTTTCTGTAACTAGGCTTCTTTCAATAGATAAAAAGAAATCGCAGGAGAAGCCTTGTCGACTTATTTAATTTTTTGCATTTATCTTCTCATTTCTAGTAAATAATGATGGCCAAGATAGTCTAAACAATTCATTACCAAGAGTATGATGATGTACATTACCATTAATACGATGTATATCTGTGTTTCTCCGTCTGAAAATCTGGATAGGGTTGCTATTACATTACATTTTGAACACAAGATGGCACCACAAGAACATTCTCAGAACTTTTTGCAAAGTGAACAAGATGTTCTTTTTGCAAAAGAGTCCAGAGAATATGAAGGTTCCAGGCAGTGCTTTTTTTCTTAAAAAAAACCAAAAAGGTGCTGGAACTCATACACATCATACAACCTGCCTTGCCTACCCTACAAGGTTCCATCCAAAAAAGGTGCCGGAACTTCGTTCTGGGCGTTCTATGACAAAAAAAAGCCCTGGTTCCAGGTAATGCCGTAACAGCATACATATAAGCAAAGATAAGAAATTAGAATGTTGTTTGACACAGAGCTGTTGTTTCTTTTATATAGCCCTGACTACCAGTTTGACTAATTATGTAGTTGAGTTGTGTGTGTTTTTCGTTTGACTAGATAGCTTGGTTTCCTTTGTTCTTAATTTGGGCTCAGAACCTTGGTTACCTCAGCTGACTCAGCCTGCATCTATTTTACCTCAGGTTCATTATCTTCATTTAATTTCCATGAAGATTCAGGCTGAATGAGCTCCCGCTAATACTCCCAAGACCTTTCTACTTTTGAATACAAACTGCTGTACAGTCCTAACAACCTTTTGCCTGGAATCTGTATTTTAAATGTCTAACACAGATATAAAAAATAAAATAGCTGCAACATGTCATTCGAGTTTTTACCCTTGGAGCACTGTTCATTTTTTTAGATTTGTGAAACCATAATTATTTTACATTTTTATTTCCCATTCACAGATGCTTCTTTTCCTCATTTGTGGGTCAGAGAGGGTTATTTGTGAAGAATTGGTAACATTCCTGGGTTTAATCACTGTTAAATAAAACATAAAAATTTACCACCTATATCAGGGTTCTCTAAAGTGGTCAACATTGACTCTCAAGGGTTGATGGGACTTCTAAAGGGGAATATTATTAAGGTTTGCCATACATTTAGACTGGACCTGGCATTTTTATCCACCTATTGGGTCCTTCACAAGTACCTGGGATAAGAAAATGATGGTGATGATGCATTATACTATTAAAGTATTTATTAAATTATTTTCATATAATAAATGTTAGGGGGTTAATGAATAATCTAAAATTGCATGAAGAGGTCAATAAGCTGAAGAGTTCAAGAACCCCTCACCTATGTGATAGGTGGTTCATAAAGTATATTGTTGAACATCAGCAAAGAATTATGAAGCAAAGGCCTGGAAAAATAGACAGCTCAAGGTTGATGTCTATCTTTATCATGAGAAAGTTTGTATTTAAGAGTGATCCAGATAATTAATGGCATTTTTTAAGGCTGGGTTTTATGCGGATTCCCTAAAATCTCAATAAGTCACTTTTAAATCTTCATCAAGTTTTAGGGAA
>NW_015400116.1:0-6358 GCF_001527695.2 Protobothrops mucrosquamatus
GTATAGCCCTAGCTCACTGTTCAAGATGTTACTTCTTCTAATCTAAAATCTGAACAATTCCATCAGGCTTCACAAAATTTGACAAAGATTTAAGAGGCTAAATATATGTTCACAAGGACAGAGGTGCTCTGTCTTTAGAAGCTGCATAGAAGAGAGAACTTCAGAAGATTTAACAAGTAATGCCTAATTAATAGTAGATGGACTGGGAAGTCAAAAAACTTCCTGGAAGAAAATAATTGCAAACTCCTTTCATACAATTACAAGGAAAATATAGGGCTGTGACCATGAAGCCACCAGGAACTCAACTCAAATTTTATGGTTGTTTCAAAAGGTATATATGCTTTAATTCACTTTAATATACAGGTATAAATGATATCCTCTTTTACTTTTGGAATAAAAAAAGGATGAATACAAGTAAATGATTGAATTCATAAGACATTATTATTGCAGCCTCACCTGGTCCCCTTTCTCTGAACAATGTTTAGAGTACTGCCAGAATTAAATATCCATAATTTTACTGAATAGTAATATAATGCAAGCAATATTTCTAATTAATTGAATGTATTCCTGATTTGTGAAAGGATAAAAAAGTTGCAAAAGACAATATCAGATTTGCATGTCATGTTACATCATATTCAGTTTATTTCTGACTTAACAATTTGGGTGAACTAAACTTAACTTCAGATTCCAGAAATGGTGATCATAATATATTTCACCTGAACTATGCCTATGTCTACAGCACGCAAAGGTGGGTCTTTGATATAGTTGTGAACTTGTCAAAACTAGTTTCTTTCCATTATACCGTATTCTCTCCACCTTTCCATCTACAACCTACTTTCTCGTTTAACTATAACTCTAGTTGCCAGATGATCAAAACTAGAAGGACAATCAAACCCTAGTAGTTATTATAGAGCTTATCATGCAGTTTAACTTTAAGCTTTTTCTGGTTTGCACTAACTTTACTGCAATCATTTATTAACAAGCTGATTTATTTTTTGGTTAAGATGGGAATGGGTGTTCTGAAAATCTTTTCTCTTGAGCCATTTCAGAATGAGTGTAGCTACAATATAATTTTGCTGGAAAGCAATACAAAGCCAGCAATATTCTCATAAAGATACCAAGTATGAAAAAAAGAATGAGAATCTCAATTTTCCCATTAAATGAAGCCCATAAAGCACACGCCTTTCAGAACTGGATACAAAATATTTATTATAACTGGGTACGTAGACCTGTTAATAGTTTATAAAGATGCCAAGTACTGGATTTCTTAAATCTAGTCAGATTTGTTACTTTGAGGTTTCTAATTTCCTTTCCTCATGTAATTAGGGTCAATTTAAATTAAGCATCTTTAAGTGCTGAGCAATCAGACTTGAAGTATGCATTATCTACTTGAATGCTTAGTTGACTGCCATAATGGAAGTCAGACACTCTTTTTGAACATTCATGTGTTATTGAGCAAGACAATGTATGATCACAAGAAAAAAAAATCATACCAGATGTAACACTTTACAACAATTAATGCAGTACTGCAGGCTAACTCACTGCTCACTCCAAGAGTTCAATTCAAAACGGCTTAAGGTTGACTCCGCCTTCCATCCTTCTGACGCCAGTAAAATGAGTACCCAGATTGTTGGGGGCAATATGCTGACTCTGTAAACCGCTTAGAAAGGGCTGTAAAGCACAGTGAAGCAGTATATAAGTCTAAGTGTACTATATCAGTAACAAGTACCTTATTTGCATCAAAACATAAGCTTTAGCTATACATTGATTGGGAGAGAAGTATTTAAAGAACATAAATTATTTGCCCATTGGATGCAATTGCCTTGTAAACTCCATTTTATCAATTGTTATTGTAAAGAAATTCAAATATTTAGGGTTCAATTCAGATAAATATCAAATTATAAACATTTTCAATATATATTCTGTTATTACGTCACTTCTTCTAATTATTATCTTTAAAAACTAGGTTGCATTCCAAAGACTATACAAATACAAACTTAGAATATTTAGGGAGATCCAATTTGTTTCTATTATTATATGTGGAGAGCTTCATTCCTTTCAGGAGGGTGCTAATTAGATGACTGCTCATCTGCATCTCTGAGAAACTTCAGAGTTTTCCTTTTTACCTGGGTGGAGGGAGTATCCAAAGCAAACCATCCAGATTCAGTCACAGTTTTGTTCCATATAGCATCAACCTCGTGAACTCTCAAGCTTCCTCTTTCAGCTATGTATTCAAGATGGACAGTGATTAATATTCATATGTATTTATATGTAAGGGTGTAGGTAAATACATATGTATGAACAGTGCATGTGTACACTTTTGAGACCAGGCAACAGAATTTCATTTTTAATGTATGCCAGTGTGCCCACAGTAAAAAAAAATATGACAATAAAGGTTATCTATCTTAACTTCAGAGCCAGATTGGCATAGTGGTTAAGGTGGTGATCTATAAACCAGGAGAATATCAGTTCTAGATCTGTCTTAGGCATGAAAATCAGCTGACTCCAGGTCAATCACTCTCTCTCTCTCAGTCCAAGTTCCTTACTGGGTTGTTGTTGTGAGGAAAATAGGAGGAGGAAGGAGTATAAGGTAATAAAGGTGGCATTAAAAACACACACAAGCGCACAAAAACTTCCCCAGTCCCTAATGCCCAGCTTCTTGATTGTCTCACTTTCCAGCAGTTCCTAAGCTGCCAAAATATCATGGTATCCTTATAACAGGCTTCAGTAAAACAGCAGTAAGTTAGTAACTATTTTATTTTTACTATAAAGAAATGCCATATGGGAAGAAAAAAGACAAGGCACAATTGGTGGGGCATTTGCTACATACTGGTTTTGATGCTGCAGTTGCTTTTTCCAAATTTCTTCATGACTGTGGTAAGAAAAGCTGGTGTGGCAGGGGTTTATAGGGATGGAAGAATGATTGGGGTGTTATCACAGTACCATTCTGTTATTTGTATGGCATGTTTTTGTATTATCTGCCTTACTGGTTAAAAAGCACTAGGAGGACAAAATCTAAATCCTTACTGTATTCGTGAACAAAGAAAAAAAAACTAACGAATGGGACAGAGAGGCTTTAAAGTATCATTCATGTCTTGTATATAAAAACGTCTTCTTGTTCTGATCTGAGAAAGTGGAATGGAGAAAAATCAAATCTCTCTTATTCTTTTTTTATGCCCCTGTCTGAGGAGTCATCAGATAAGGATGATTACTGTGAAAAGACATATCAAAAGTCAGAGAATAAAGCTCAAGGAACAAATTCTGCAGTCAGCAAGGTGCATGATGACAATCCCTAAATGAAAAATAAATGTTCTATGTTTGTGAATTAGAAAGAATATAACTGGGATATACCCTAAAGCCTTTTTTATTTTTCTGGTCCTGGTTTATGGTTGTATGGTTTCCAACACAATTGCCACTTAGTCATCAGCTATCAATAAATATTATATATATATATATATATATATATATATATATATATATATATATATATATATATATATATATATAATATGTTTTAAAGCCATAGACCAAGATATGGTGTTCTAAATAAGAGAGAATGAAGAGTTGAACAGCTCATGTGTGTCATGAGCACAGGCCAACAATCACTTAGATCACTTTAATTGCTGGCAAAGTAAAAGTTGATGATCAAGCCTATCATCTAAATTGAGCACCAATTGGTTCCTGTGAGGATGCAGAGAAGAGGTTCACAGTGGGAGCAAGAACTTTTTTAAAAAAAAAAAAAATTTTGGATGGGACATTAGGTTTGGTGGTATGATTTGGGCCTTGATATTCAGAAGGGTTCAAAGGGTAGTGAGTGAATATATTATTAATTCTGGTTGCACTGTTAATATTGTTGCTGTTATTACCTATTCCAGTTATTGCAGATAATTTGGCCTTATCCAGCAATGTCCACCAGAGAAAGCAAGGGGGCCAGAATGAAAAAAGCAGCATCATATTGTTATGACATAAACTCCACCCCTTTAGTATGTATGTGATGACACAATAAATCTAAAAGAGTTTGCGGTACAATAGTGTAACAATGCTTTCGTCATTTTGATGAAAGCGGCAACATTCTGTGAATATCCATGGCTTTATTCTTATTATCAACTCAACTATGTGTATTCTCTTATATTGATAAGTACTACATCCCTGCTGAAAATGTCAGAAGAAAAGGCAAGAAGTTTTCTTTTCCCCAACTGTAGAAGAAAGAAAAGGAATTGATTTCTATGTACTATTTTATTACATTGCTTTTATTACGGTGCCATAGGCAGGTTTCTCTTAAAATCCAAGTTTTCCCCAAATATAAACACCCATCTTGCAGAGTAAAAACAGAATCTGTCCAAGTCTTCTGAATGTTAATGATAGAGCAAGGCTTACATATTTGTTTAGAATCCTTTCTATGTCCCAAAGTTTTCAGTCTGGGTACCTTTGAGCTTCCGGGGTGAATGTCATTAAAAATAGCTTAGTACAACACCTTCTGCTCTCACCTCTTATGTCTTAAAAAAATTGAGTTATAATTAAAATAAGCTGGCATATAACAAGGCTGACTAGCAGGATCCTCATGAAGTCCACCCATCCAGTTGTAGACATCTGACTGAAAAGGTTCATGGCATTGGAAACAAGGTGAAGCAAGTAAAGAAAATATGGATAATTCTGCTTTCTCTTTTCATTATATCAACCATGATTGTGAAAGAAACACTAAGGTACATTTCAACAGAACATAAAAACCAGTTTATACAAACAAAACTGAACTGACTAGGTAATCTCCCTTGTAATCCTGAGGCTTCCGATGGCTTTCTTTGTCTTTTTTTAATTTGGTAAAATATTGGTCAAGTTTATAACTGTATAGCAATACAGATTGATTTGGACAGTTAAAATCTCTAGTAGATCCACAGAATTTCCTTTCCAAGTAGCGTCCAAAAAATTCATGATTCTCATTTCCTCTGCATGCTGCAGTTTCTGTAAGTTATAGCCAGGAGGGGAAAAACAACTATGAATTTTCCACCCACAAATTAATTTATTTTTGCCTGAGGCCAAAGAAGAAAGTATGGAGGAAAAGTGTGCAAAACAAATTCTATTGCCATATAGCCACTTATCTGTAAGAGTTAGAATGTTGCTACATAATGTTAGATTTGGGTTCTCATAACTTGCAGAGTTATAGAAATTATATTTATTGAAAAATCCATGATAAAGATACTTTGGCGGCAGAGAAAATAAAATAAAGAGAAATACAACACCAAAACTGAATTGGGAGTACATGTACTGCATTAAATTAGAATTAGAGTCTAATGCAGATTGGACCCAGTTTAGCTGTGATGAATTACATTGAAAAGAGATGGAGGTGGCAAGAAATAAAGCATTCCCCTGTAAGACTAGTATATCAGAAAATAAAGACAAAGCTGTGTCTGTATGTACCTTTCCTAAAATTTTAAGGAACTGGAATGTAGGGTATGACCAGGCTGAGCCTGAGGGAGGGATCAAATGCTTCATAAGTAATGAGTCCCTAAGCGCCCACAAGAGATCTAAATCCACCCCAAATTGAATTCCTTTCTATTATTAACTCCTGCTCATTTCCCTTGACCATTAGTAGTTCAGATTCTTGTAGCGAACTTAAGCTTGTGATAAATCTTTATATTCATTTGAAGTGCCTGAATCTCCTGATTTCTCTGGTACTTGACATGGAGTTCCAACTTCTTTTGGCTGTAGACCCACAACAATATGTCATAAAATTTGGACATATTTTTCTGTTCTGTTCTGTTCTGAAGAATCTCCTGATTTTATAAGAGTCACTCTAATTGTAAAGAATGTATTAACTGCTTTTTTCCCCAACCATCATTTGTTTTACATGTCTGGAAGAGCAACTTTCAATTTACTTGTTCTTTCAATCCTGCTCTGTTGAAAAGAAAGTAGGAACACATCAATTCCTTTTCATGTACGCCATGAACACATCAATTCCTTTTCATGTACACCTTTTCATGTACACCATGGTGCCAGTAAGCTGCTATATTTTCAAGAGCAGAAGAAAAATTAAATACTGTTTAAAATTTAGTAAGTGTCTTTTAAAATATTGCATGGATTAGCAATTTCCTTAAAGCCTTACTAGTGCAAAAGAATCCAAATTCTAACAAACCTGATGAGGCAAATTGATAGTGTTTGGGGTTTTTTTTTAATTACAAGAACTTCAGCAGTTTCTGAACATCCTCTGCAGCACAGGGTGGGGTATCTTCAACAAAAATATTCAACAAATGAGAGTATTAGTAATCTAAAGTGGTGAACAAACAGTCACCAATGATCTATCTGTTATGGATATACTCCATAAAGATACTGGTGCTCTCATAAATCATTTTCTAAGAGAATA
>NW_015400117.1:0-1914 GCF_001527695.2 Protobothrops mucrosquamatus
AAAAAACCAGAATATAACAATTTTAAATCTAACTGTACTATATAAAAATATAGCACTGATGCTACTACTCACCTTTAGGGCCCCATAACACAATCCATATAATAATGCTACTGCCACAATACTACAGATAAAACTGTAGAGTGCTGCAATGAGGCTCGTCGTGGCTAGATATAATACAATAACGAAGAATAATAAAAAATTAGTAAAATGAACCTTGATGTAAAAAAATTAAGCATTTATTATTTTGATGTTTGTTTTAGTTGTATCTTTGGGTATAAAGAATTTAAATAAATTCACTTTCAGGAAATATTTTTTCACATCTTCTTAATGATCAAAAATAAATTATTGCTACTTTTTAAATAATATACAGGTACTCCTCGACTTACAACAGTTCATTTAGTGACCATTCAAAGTTACAACAGCATTAAAATCATTTTTAAAACCATTTTTCACATGTATGACCGTTGCAGCATCCCCATGGTCAAGTGGTCAAAATTCAGATGCTTGACAACTGACTCATATTTATGACAGTTGCCATGTCCCAGGATCATGGGATCATCTTTTACAACCTTCTGACAAAGTCAATGGAAAAGCCAGATTCACTTAACAACCATGTAACTAACATAACATAAAAGCAAAAGAGAGCTAGGTTGATGCAGTGGTTAAGACACAAGCTAGAAAACAGGATACTGTGAGTTCTAGACACAAAGCCAGTTGTGTGACTTTGGGACAGTCACTCTCTTTTAATCCTATGAAGAAGGCAATGGCAAACCACTTCCAAATATTTTGCAAAGAAAAGTATAGGGACTGGCAATGCCTAGAGTCAAAAGTGACTTGAAAGTGTGTATGTGCATGCGTGTCTGCAGACACACATGCATGCTCTCTCTCTCTCACACACACACACACACACACACAGACACAAAATACCAAAACAAAGTTTGGCATAGAACAGCAAAATTCAAGTGAACCCTAGACTCATGCATTTCATCCTCAACTTTCCTAACTTGCAGCAGTCCATCATTTACTTTTATATTTCAATTGATATGTTATGGTATGCATTTTTTTTGCAACTGAGTACTGTAGAGAGAAAAAATCATTATGAATAAAATGCATAAAACCATGAATTGCTTCCTACACTCCTATATTATACTGAAATATGCTTAAAATTATGTTTGCTTATATAAATCAGTACATAACTATTTGATTATCAAGCCACTGCCTTGTAGGAGTACTTAGCCAGACAGATACAGGTAGTCCTGACTTACAACCACTTGTTCAGCAACCATTTGAAGTTACAAACATGTTGAAAACAGTGAGAAACAGTTTTGTCCAATGGGATGGAGCCTGACTCAGGAAGCCACAGGTAGGAATCGTTTCCTGGAGAAGTTGCTTGCAAAGGGGCATATTTTTTGTCAGAATGCTCTTGTTAGCTTTGCACAAAAGGGCATTTATAATAATAATTGCCTCTTTGCACTAAGCTGGTTACTGGAGAAGCTGCTTGCAAAGGGATATGCTTTTGCTGGAGCGCTTTTGCCAATGGGGTTTCTTGGTGCAAAAGGACAGGACAGGAACACCTCATTAACAGCAGCTGCAAGAATAAAAAAGTTAAGCTGGGCAGCAGGGCTCTTAGAATGCAGGATGGCAACGATGACTGTGGCTTGGTTTGGGATGGCTGCTGCTTCCAGGTTATAGTTATAGTTATAGTTTATTGTATTTATATCCCGCCCTTCTCCTTACGGACTCAGGGCGGCTAACAGCCAGATAAAACAATTACAAAAATACAAAATACTATAATTAAAACACAATTAAAAGAAGATATAATATTAGGCCTATGTTAATATAAAATTATATTAAAACCCAGCTAAAAAATTTCCCCTAGGCCAGTCCCGCTTGCTGAAATAGCCATGTCTTAAG
>NW_015400117.1:5032-6357 GCF_001527695.2 Protobothrops mucrosquamatus
CTTGAATAAGCTCTTGAATGAGGGGGGCCTTATTTACAACGGACCTGGCATTGCATAACACCAGCCGATGATCCCGGGTCCGAGGATCTAAAGTCCCTGGAGGTCGAGTAGAGCCCTGAGGATCGGAGCATCCACAAGCTTGTAAGCAGCGTGTGCGTGCTCCCAAAACCCGATATGGTCCTCTGCTCCCGCCATATCTACCCCTCCCACTGATCGTACATGGCAAGCAACCCTAGAGCCACACAATGCTGGGACAGCCCGTTGCCTTGCAAGGCATGGGGCAGGACAGTCAAAAGGCAGAGATTGGGGAAGGGATATAGGCAGGTGGGAGTGGGCTTACCTTTCTAAGGTTTGGGGGTGGGAGGGACCAAGCCTAGAATGGCTCGGAATGGGGTGGGTGCTCAGCTAACAACTGCTAAAATGTATTTAATGATGACAAGGGGAATTGTCAGGAATGCCGCTCTGAGTATGTGACAACCCACTTTATGAGTACATTGGTTAACAATGGAAATGTTGTTAAGTCGAAGACAACCTATAATTTGGAAAGGTTAAACTTGTAATACACTTAATACTGACAGTTTGGATAAGCATTAAAATTATTTTTAGAAACACACTGAAAAGTTTTCTACTGATTATATTTCATGAAATAAAACCGTTTTACTCACCATTGCCACCAAAGACATGAATATCTAATTGTTCACAGAGGTACATCACAAATGTGTTCACCTGAGGCAGAAGACCAATGAAGAATACTATAGGGAAGCATAGTATAAACACTATAGGAGACAAAAATGATAAAAAGTAGTAAGTACATGAAGAACTGCTGACTAATTCTCCACACTGAACTATGGTGAATAAATGTTCTCTTTACTTTGGAGAAAGAATTACTTCAAGTAGCTGTTGAATTTCATTTTTAGTAGAATACAAGCACTTATATGCATATGGCAGGAAACAGACACTATTATCAGACTTGTTTTAACTACATAATAATCACAAGAGTCTATATTTATAAAACTCATTTGTTTAAGTGCAGGATACTGTATAAAACAGCAAAATATCTGAAATTAATTATTGAACAATTAAGAAAAACTAGCAATACATTAAGATTTATATATACTACACTGAGTCCTATGACTCAAAAATGTATTGCTTCTCTCCAAAACCTTTTTTTAACCACACATATTGCTTCTCTCTAAAACTTTTTTTAACTTCACAAATTCAGCAGTACATGCCATAGCAGCTACTTTATTTCCTTCAAAAGTAGCTTCACAGAAGCTCTTGTGCATCTTGTATGGTTGTTGTTTATATGTATATGAGAAAGAATG
>NW_015400118.1:0-1927 GCF_001527695.2 Protobothrops mucrosquamatus
TTCTATTCTATTCTATTCTATTCTATTCTATTCTATTCTATTCTATTCCATTCTATTCTATTCTATTCCCATATTTTCTATTCTATTCCATTCTATTCTATTCCATTCTATTCTATTCCCATATTTTCTATTCTATTCTATTCCATTCTATTCCCATATTTTCTATTCTATTCTATTCTATTCTATTCTATTCTATTCTATTCTATTCTATTCTATTCTATTCCATTCTATTCTATTCTATTCCCATATTTTCTATTCTATTCTATTCTATTCTATTCTATTCTATTCCATATTTTCTATTCTATTCTATTCTCCCAAAAATCTTGCTTCACCCACCATGCAGCTCTGGGCTCTGTTGTCTCCAACCTTGGCTACTTTTAAGACTTGCAGACTTCAACTCCCAGAATTCCCCAGCCAGCTCCCAGAATTCTGGGAGTTGAAGTCCGCCCGTCTCAAAGTTGCAAGGTTGGGAAACACTGAATTAAAACAAAAAACAAAAAAGGAAAATACCTGCTCCATAAGAGTCACTGAAGGCCTATATCAGCCAATCCACAAACATATCAAAATCATTTGTTAAAATGAATTAACCCCCCACAGCCCTTCCTCTACGCAACATTTGTTTTTATCACAAAGGTTAAGAGCCTTTTCAGAATAACAGAGTCGGAAGGGACCGTGGAGGTCTTCTAGTCCAACCCCCTGTTCAGGCAGGAGACCCTATACCATTTCAGACAAATGGCTGTCTAATTAGCAAGGAAGGAAGGAAGGAAAGAAGGAAGGAAGGAAGGAAGGAAGGAAGGAAGGAAGGAAGGAAGGAAGGAAGGAAGGAAGGAAGGAGGGAGGGAGAGAGGGAGGGAGGGAGGGAAGGAAGGCAAACAGAATAGCAGAATAACAGAGTTGAAAGGGACCTTGGAGGTCATCTAGTCCAACCCCCTGTTCAGACAGGAAATGCTATCCCATTTCAGACAAATGGTTGTCCAATCAGGAAGGAAGGAAGGAAGGAAGGAAGGAAGGAAGGAAGGAAGGAAGGAAGGAAGGAAGGAAGGAAGGAAGAGAAGAATAACAAAATAACAGACTCGGAAGGGACCTGGGAGGTCATCTAGTCCAACCCCCTGCTCAGGCAGGAAACCCTACACCATTTCAGACAAAGGGCTGTCCAGTCTCTTCTTAAAAACTTCCCGTGTTGGAGAAGGGAAGGAAGGAAGGAAGGAAGGAAGGAAGGAAGGAAGGAAGGAAGGAAGGAAGGAAAGAAAGAAAAAAAAGAATAACAGATTCGGAAGGGACCCAGGAGGTCATCTAGTCCAACCCCCTGCTCAGGCAGGAAACCCTGGACCATTTCAGACAAACGGCTGTCCAGTCTCTTCTTAAAAACTTCCAGTGTTGGAGCATTCACCGCTTCTGCAGGCAAGCCCCGTTCTACCGATTATTTCTTCTAATTTCTAATTTCCAGCAAACTTTGTCCATTTCTGCCCTGCTGTGCTAGTCACTCATTTCTGTCAATATTGATATATATATAAAAAAGCAACTGTATTACAAAATCAGGGCCGTTGCTGCAGGTATTCCTGTCCCCACCCAGCGTCCATCCAGAGACTGGGGGGGGGGGGAGGAATGAAAATACCAATATATCCGTTGAAGGCGAGTGACATATTTGAGGATCTCTGCAGCAGTTTCAAGCAAGCCTCAGAAACCAGCACGGGGGACTTGAAAAGGCCGACGCAGCCACCCCCCCCCGCCACAGACACACACACACCCCAAAACCCCTGCAAACCACAAATTGACCGCAGCCAAAGCAAGCACTAACCAACATTGAACAGCCAGGGGGGGGGACCTCCTATCTCTGTCTGATATCTGAAGCGACTGGCACCCACAACTGACTTCCAAGGAAATGGAGCATTGGGGGGAAAAGAGGGAAGGACTAACCAGGATAGGC
>NW_015400118.1:5284-6356 GCF_001527695.2 Protobothrops mucrosquamatus
GGAAACCCTATATACCATTTCACACAAAGGGCTGTCCAGGATCTCTTTTTGGCAGATCACGTCACGTGCTGAAAAGAATCCACCTCCCCGAGAAGGAATTTTAAAAAAGCAAAAACGCAAAGATCAGATTGCGGCTGCCTTAAAAAAGAACGGGCTCCCAGTCAGATGCCCTGCGGACAGTCCTCGTTTTACGACGGTTCGTTTAGTGACGGTTCGAAGTTACAGCGGCGGTGGAAAAAAAGCGGCTTGGGTCTGTTTTTCATACGACTGGTGCAGCATCACCCTGGTCACCCATGATCAAAATTCGGACACTTGGCCACTGACTCGTATTTATGACGGTTGCGACGTCCTGGGATCAGGCGATTCCCCTTTTGTGATGTTCTGATGAACAAAGTCAAGGGGGGAAGCCAGAGTCACTTCACAGCTGTGCTACTAGCATAACAACTGCAGTGATTCAGTTAAGGACCATGGAAAAAAAGGTTGCAAAACGAGGCAGGAATCCCTTAACATGATAGCAGCGTTCCAATGTCTCAGGGGCTGCCCCAAAGAAGAGGGAGTCAAGCTGTTCTCCAAAGCCCCTGAAGGCAGAACAAGAAGCAACGGATGGAAACTAATCAAGGAGAGGAGCAACCTAGAACTAAGGAGAAACTTCCTGACAGTTAGAACAATTAACCAGTGGAACAACCTGCCTCCAGAAGCGGTGAATGCTCCAACACTGGAAGTTTTAAAAAAGAGACTGGACAGCCATTTGTCTCAAATGATACAGGATCTCCTGCCTGAGCAGGGGGTTGGACTCGATGACCTCCAAAGTCCCTTCCAACTTTATTATTATTATTATTATTGTTGTTGTTGTTGTTGTTGTTATTATTATTATTATTATTATTATTATTATTATTATTATTATTATTGACTCGCTTAACAACAGAAATGTTGGGCTCCACTTTCAAGAGACCGCCGGTAAAAACTGCGCAAGAGACAGAAAGAAGGCCAGGCATCCTAAACTTGATAAGGTTCACAAACTCCAAACATACACAGCCAACAACCCTGGTGCACACACACAGCATCCTGGCCT
>NW_015400119.1:0-1676 GCF_001527695.2 Protobothrops mucrosquamatus
GGCTAACTCATTGCTCACTGCCAGGAATTCGATCCTGACCGGCTCAAGGTTGACTCAGCCTTTCATTCTTCCAAGGGTGGTAAAATGAGGACCCAGATTGTTGGGGGCAAATATGCTGACTTTGGAAACTGCTCGGAGAGGGATATATAAAGCACTATGAAGTGGTATATAAGTCTAAGTGTTATTGCTATTTTGTGAAATGCAATAGAACGTCTAGTTCAGGAAACCTTTTAGAGTTTTAAGAGAACAAAAATCCATATTGATCTAGTTAGATTTTCATTGTCTTCTTACATGGTTAAGTTTTGAATTCCTCAGAGAGACTTAGTTAAAGAATACCTGACATGTATCAATCTTCCCAACTCAGTCCTGCTATTTTTTTTCAGTTGTTTTTTTTTAAAAATGCATTACACAAAAATGATCTAGTTTGCTATTCATTTCCCCCAAAAGAATAGAAGGAAAATATTTGTTTTACTTCAAAATATTAGTCACTGTTTCATTTCTGCTCCTCCGAAAAGTATTTAAGTTGAGACAGAAATCTTTTTTTGCCACATGGTCTGATATCTCTTCATTTATAACCAAATATCCATGTGTGCTTTGAATGTCTGTGCATCAAAGCCTAGGTGCAAAAAGAACTGCGAGAAGTTTAATGTATCTTGAGACAGATGGATTGTTTTGTCTCCAAAGCAGTGCAAGATTTCATGGTGAAGTATTATGATGGGAGTAACAGTTTGTTCTTGTGTTGTTTCAAGCTTCTAATAATCTCTGCACGAAGGTGTTGAAAATTGTTGTCATCTTTCAAATGTCTGCCTCTTTCCGTATGTATGTACTACAAAAACTTTTCCTTCAAGTCTTTTTGTGGGTACCCTGCAAATATGACAGACTTCCAACATTCCCTGGGCAGCATAGTTATTTCTTTCAGTCCTGGCAGTTGTGATCCTTCCATCTGGAGAGCACTAAAGTTAAAGAAGACTGATCAAAGTTAGAGGAAGTTCTGGCATTTACCAAAGTCCTTTCTTTAATAGCAATAGCGTTTAGATTTATATACTGCTTCATAGTGCTTTACAGACCTCTCTAAGCAGTTTACAGAGTCAGCCTATTGCCCCCAACAATCTGGCTCCTCGTTTTACTGACCTCGGAAGGGTGGAAGGCTGAGTCAATGAGTTGGTCAGGATTGAACTACTGGCAGTTGGCAGAATTAGCTTGCAATACTGCATTCTAACCACTCTGCCACCACGGCTCTTTTGGTACCATCTTTCTGGAGAAATTTACCAGATGGATACGTAAGGGTACATAGGGAAAGTCTTTTGGCTTTTTTAAAATAAAGTTCTAAGGTTCCTTTTTCAATTGTCACTTTTATTGTGTTTTCTTTTGCTTTATGACTTCTATAACTTTATTTTTATTTTCATGTTGTTTTTCAGAATAAAATCTTTTGGTTCCTCGGTGCAGTTTAATCTCCTTTTAGTAAGCAAAATTTAAAGTTATGTAGAAAAACACAGGGCCAGTCACAAAGGACTCAAATGTCTATACACCAATGCACAGAGTATGAACAGCAAACAGGGTGAACTAGAAATTCAGGTTAATGAGGGCAGATATGATATTGTTGCCATTACAGAAACATGGTGGGATGAAACCCACACATGGAACACACAGCTAGAGGGATTTAAATTATTTAAAAG
>NW_015400119.1:4516-6356 GCF_001527695.2 Protobothrops mucrosquamatus
TGCTGCAGCTGCCAAAAAGGCCAACACAGTGCTAGGCTGCATTAACAGAGGGATAGAATCAAGATCACGTGAAGTGTTAATACCACTTTACAATGCCTTGGTAAGGCCACACTTGGAATACTGCATCCAGTTTTGGTCACCGCGATGTAAAAAAGATGTTGAGACTTTAGAAAGAGTGCAGAGAAGAGCAACAAAGATGCTTAGGGGACTGGAGGCTAAAGCATATAAGGAACGGCTGCTGGAATTGGGTATGTCTAGTTTAATGAAGAGAAGGACGAGGGGGGACATGATAGCAGTGTTCCAATATCTCAGGGGTTGCCATAAAGAAGAGGGAGTCAAGCTATTTTCCAAAGCACCTGGAGGCAGGACAAGAAGCAACGGGTGGAAACTAATGAAGGAGAGAAGCAATCTAGAACTAAGGAGAAACTTCCTGACAGTGAGAACAATTAACCAGTGGAACAACCTGCCTCCAGAAGCGGTGAATGCTCCAACACTGGAAGTTTTTAAGAAGAGACTGGACAGCCATTTGTCAGAAATGGTATAGGGTTTCCTGCCTGAGCAGGGGGTTGGACTAGATGACCTTCAAGGTCCCTTCCAACTTTACTATTATTATTATTCTTATTATTATTATTATTATTATTTCATATACAATGGTACTTTAATTGGTTCTGGGAGGTGTGATGAGTACCAAGCATATTTTTACCATAAGGAATAGTGTAGTGATGCACAAAGCAGCTGACACTGACAAGTTCTAGCTTGTGCATTCAGTATCAAATAAATGATGAGTACTGGGACAATTTTTTTTATCAAAATGCATTGAGTACCAAATTTGATGAGTTTCAAAGCCATTGAATATCAAGGTACCATTGTATGTATATAAATCAGACATGTCAAACACAAGGCCCGGGGGCCGGATGCGGTCCGCAAAGTGGTTTCATGTGGTCCGCGAAGCCATCCTGGAAACAGTGAGGGAACGGCCCCCTCTGCCTGGGCCCTGGCCCAGGCCAGCCGGGAGCCAATGTTCAATTTTGTGGTGGCCATCTGTGCTGAAACGTATTCAGTCTTAGCTCCATAAGCCCCCCCCCCCGCATGGCCTTAGAGCAGACATGTCAAACTCAAGGCCCGGGGGCCGGATGCGGCCCACGAAGTGGTTTCATGTGGCACGCGAAGCCATCCTGGAAACAGTGAGGGAACGGCCCCTGCTGCCTTGGCCCTGGCCCAGGCCAGCCGGGAGCCAATGTACAATTTTGGGGTGGCCATCTATGCTGAAACACATTCAGTCTTAGCTCCACAAGGCCGTCTGCAAACAGCGAGGAACCAGCCCCTGCCGTGTCGGCCCCGCCCCCTGGGTGCATGGCTGGGGAGGTGTCACCCTTTGTGAGGAATGAAGAAATGCACCATCGCCTGGAAGTGGCCAGCAAATGGTCCTCGTCTACTTCACATATCCGGCTTGATGGGCTCTGCCCTGGTCCCACCCCTTTCTGCCAGAGACCCTCAGATCTGTCCAACTCCTGCCCAGGCCCCCACAGGTACCCTTGTCGCGAATGATGTAGAGCTGGCCACCCCCACCCAGTAGGCCACACCAACTCCATCCACGGCCACCCAGTAGGCCGCCCCCCCCCCCGAGGGCAACCTCAATGTTGATGCGGCCCTCAATGAAATTGAGTTTGACACCCCTGTTCTAAGCTGTGGACCTCCCGTTCATTCTAGGATGGATATGGTTCTCACAAATGCTTCTTTTGGCCTGATGTCAATAAACACTGTAATAGCTTAATCACTGGTGTATTGTCTGCTTTAAAGAATGCCTTATTGTGGCATTCACTTCTTTCCAGTTTGTTTC
>NW_015400120.1:0-2214 GCF_001527695.2 Protobothrops mucrosquamatus
GAATACTTATGCTGTTTTTAATGCCCCGCGGCACAATTTAAACTTGCTAATCAAGAAAATGAATCCAAGGGAAATTCAGGAAGCAAACTTTAGAAGCACCAAGGGAGACAACATCTACTGTGTAATAGAGAAAGGTTTCTCTCCAGCCCCTTGTCTTAGCTGGAAAATTCTGACTTAAGCTGGAGAAACATCAATGAAGCTTCTCCTATGTCCAAATGTAATTCATAAGCCTAGGAAGACATTATGCATTGACCGATGGGACTTTCGACCATGCCTTGCAGCATGACTATAGAACATAAAACATAGAATAATAGAGTTGGAAGGGACCTTGGAGGTCTCCTAGTCCAACCCCCTGCTCAAGCAGAGACAAATGGTGGCCCAGTCTCTTTTTGAAAGCACCCAGTGATGGAGCACCCACTTCTGAAGACAAGCTATTCCATTGGTTGATTGCTCTAGCCGTTAGAAATTTTCTCCTTGGTTCTAGGTTGTTTCTCTCCTTGGTTAGTTTCTATCTGTTGCTTCTTGTCCTGACTTCAGGCACTTTGGAAAATAGCTTGACTCCTTCTTCTTTGGGGCAGCCCCTGGGATTTTGGAACACTGTTATCATGTCCCCCCTCGTCCTTCTCTTCATTAAACTAGACATACCCAATTCCAGCAACCGTTCCTTGTATGTTTTAGCCTCCAGTCCCCTGATCATCTTTGTGGCTCTTCTCTGTACTCTTTCTAGAGCAGTGGTGGCGAACCTATGGCACGGGTGCCAGAGGCGGCACTTGGGGCCCTCTCTGTGGGCACATGCACCGTCTCCCCAGCCCCGCCTCATCCCACAGCCCCCTCCTCACCAGCAGCCCCCCCAGAGGAGAGTTGCCCCTGGGCGAGGCCCACACGAAGCAGTGGAGCCAAGGACATGGTAGCTGGACAGTGGAGACAAGACCCCCCACCCTTTGCGCCCCATTACGCACAGATGATGCTGCATGGCACAGGTGAAGGGCGTGGCTGCCATGGAACTGCTGGGCTGCCTGGGTGATCTGTGGCAGGCTGTGGAGGTTGTGGGTGGCCCAGTGGACAGGGTGGAGCGGGGACGGTGGTGGGGGGCAGTTTTGGGGCACTCGGTCTCTAAAAGTTTCGCCATCACTGTTCTAGACTCTCAACATCTTTTTTATATTGTGGTGACCAGATAGCCTATGCAGGTAGTAAGTAGCCAACAATGCCCAGTTCCAGGCTAAAAAATTTTTTTTCTTTTACCCAATTCTAATCCTCAATTTTATTTTATTTTTATTTATTTTTTTCACCCTCATCATGGAACTAAATAATGTGCTTTATTTCTCACTAGGCCATGTTTTGCTTTTTTTTTTAAACTCCCTCCTTCCCTTTTTAATTTTTTTTAAAGGATTAATTTTAATAAATCCATCCTCAAACAGCAACATTTCCTCAAACAGCAGGGTTCCCACAAGTATGTTTTTGCTTCTCTCTTGTTTTTTTAAAGGTTTTGCTTTGATTCCATGACTTTGGGGGCAATATGAATTCTCAGAAAGTGAAGTATCTCCCCTGCCCCGCCGCATCCTGTTGTAACACTTCGATTTGTTAGAATTGTTTTTTAAATTTCTTTCGGCATCGAAGATGGTCCTGGCTTACTGAGGTCTCAGTGGGAAAGGATGGGGTGGTGAGTTATATTACTTTCAAAATAACAACAACAACAACAACAACAACAACAACAACAACAACAACAACAACAATAATAATAATAATAATAATAATAATAATAATAATAATAATAATAATAATAATAATAATAGTTTGGCAGTTCGATTCTGACCGGTTCAAGGTTGACTCAGCCTTCCATCCTTCCGAGGTTGGTAAAATGAGGATCCAGATTGTTGGGGGCAATAGGCTGACTTTGTAAACTGCTTAGAGAAGACTTTAAAGCACTGTGAAGCGGTATATAACTCTAAGTGCTATTGCTATTGCTCCATGTTCCTTCCTTCCTCCCTCCCTCATTTCCTTCCTTCCTTCCTTCCTTCCTTCTTTCCTTCTTTCCTTCCTTCCTTCCTCCCTCCCTCATTTCTTTCTTTCCTTCCTTCCTTCCTTCCTCCCTCCCTCATTTCTTTCCTTCCTTCCTTCCTTCCTTCCTTCCTTCCTTCCTTCCTTCCTTCCTTCCTTCCTTCCTTTCCTTTCCCTTCCTTCCTTCCTTCCTTCCTTCCTTCCTTCCTTCCTTCC
>NW_015400120.1:4285-6355 GCF_001527695.2 Protobothrops mucrosquamatus
GATGGGTGTGTTCCTCTCTCTAGTGTTTTTTTGTTCGGTTATAGATCATTTCCTGTCATTTCAATAAATGCCATCAGTTAGTACCAGGTAAGCAAATTGCCTTGATGAGAAGCCCAGGAAATATGGCTAGTGCAACTGTTAGGATACAATGGAAATAAAGTTGTTGCTCTAAGTCCATTTGTCACTGGTGATACTTTTTCAAGATGATGCTATGCATTAATATTGATCCAAGTAGCGTGTCAACGCTGCTAACATTGGATGTTTTTGCTTTGACAGCAGTTGGCGATGCAACCATTTTCTTCTTATGTTTTACTCTTAGAGTTAAAGTTAGAGTTAGATGACACTGGGGGGAGGAATGTGCATGAGAGTTTAGCTAGACATGACAATACTGGACCTAGTGTGTGAACCAAGGTTATTGAAATAAGAGATGATAAGAATTGGCAGGCTGGAGAACTGGAGGGAAAGCCTGCATTTCAAACTAATTGGGAAATGTGGTTTATGACTGTTAATTGGAGGAGGGAATTGTGCTTTGATACTATGTGCTCAGGGGAGGGGAATCCAGTTTTTGGCTTCGATTATGTTAGTGCCGACACTATGCTTCTCTAATACAGATTCTTTAAGGTAAACAATGCCTCGAAGTTCTTTGAAGAGTTTCATCTGTCAGAACCATGACATTGTGTTTATCAATATTATTACTATATATTTGATTTTTATGTCCACCCATCTAAGCAATTCTGGGAGCTGTAGGAGATGAGGCTGAGCCCAAGAGAGGACTCAAACGTGTCATCAGTCATGAGTCCCTGCACACCCACAAGAGATCTAAGCCCAGCCCACCTTGAACACCTTTCTTAATCCCCGCTAAATTGTCTTGACTGTTAGTTGGTCAGATTCTTCTACCGAGCTTAAGCTTGCAATAAATGGTTATACTCATTTGAATCTCCTGATTTCTCCAGCACTTGACAGGAGCCTCATAACAGGTAAAAACAATTTTTAAAAAAGTTAAAACCCAATATGCAAATATAGAAAACTCTTCATAATTGATTTTTTTCTTGTCTTTTTTTTTTAAAAAAAAATCATGTTCAGCAGCAGAATTCATTTTACATTCGCTCAACACAGCCTTTGTAAACATGAAACAAAGAATTCTAAACACTGACATTCATAGGGAACCAAGATTCTTTTTACTGTGACTTATGGATAATCAATTAAAAGAGATTTAGAGAAGATTGATTTTGCATATGGTAATACAGCAAGATTATCGTGTGCACAAAGCTGGAAAAATACGGCAGCATCCATAACAGAGGAATGGATTGTAAAGATTTTGTGGAAATGGCAAACCTGTCCTGTTTGATCAGAAATAGGACAGCAAGTACTTTTATCCAAGACTGGAAACCTCTTATAAATGTTTTGTTGGAAAAGAAAAGAAAAATAAACAGGTGATTTATGCATTTGCTGATTAAGCAGGGATGAATCTAAGAAGAGAACAATGGTGTCATTTCAATGAGGGAGGAAAGAGGATAGGTTGTTTGTAACCGTTGTAAAAAGGTTCCAAAGTCACTTCTATGTACAGGTAGTCCTTGAGGTATGACTTCAGTTGAGCCCAAAATTTATGTTGCTAAGTGAAACATTTGTTAAGCGAGCTTCGCCCCATTTGACAACCTGTCTTGCCACAGTTGTGAAGTGAATCATGGAAGTTGATAAGTTAGTAACCTGGTTGTAAAGTGAATTTGGCTTCCCCATTTTGGTTGTTGGAAGGTCGCAAAAGAGGATTGCATGACCCAGGGACATTGCAACTGTCATAAATATGTACCAGTTGCCAAGCGTCTGAATTTTGATCATGTGACCTTGGGGATGCTGGAACGGTCGTAAGTGTGAAAAACAGTCCCCCTCCTCCTCCTACCATACAAATTTTCACATGATTCATTGTATAATGCAAATGTATAGCCCATCTTGGCCTGTTCTGTAATTTCAGGGATAGAATAAGTATACCTAGAACAAAGACTCATATAATTTGTATTGGAACTTGGCTTAACCTGAGTAGGTTACTAGTAAAGCATATATATATATATATAT
>NW_015400121.1:0-3319 GCF_001527695.2 Protobothrops mucrosquamatus
ACCGGTCGTAAGTCGAGGACTAAACCGGTCGTAAGTCGAGGACTACCCAACCGATCGTAAGTTGAGGACTTTCCCTGCCCGGGAGCGCCGTGCATGCGTGGTTCCGCCCCCTGCACCGGCCGAGGCGTAGCTGGCAAGCGGCAGAGACAGAGTAGGCCGACCACCAGCTGGCCCAGCCCAAGGGAGGTAAGGCACCCGCTGGAAAAGGGGAAAAAATGGCGGACAAAAAAAATGGCGGACAGCCTTGCTTGGCGACCCCAGTGAAATGGTCGATTGACCCCAAATGGGGTCCCGACCCAAATGGGGTCCTGAAATGGGGTTGAGAACCACTGGTATAGGGTCTTCTGCTCATGCAGGGAGCTAGATGAACTCCTTCCAACTCTGTTGTTCTATGTCCTATGAGATAAATATTTACTGAGCAAGTTCTTGAGGGTTGTTGATCCTTTTCTTATTTTGGAGTAATCATATGTTTTTTCTGAATGGACTTGGCACCTATTTCCTTTTCCTTTCCTTTCTCAAATAGAACAAGCTGACCTCTGTGACCGAAGCTTTAGCAAATTCGATTAGGAAATATAGGTCTCTAGTTAGATTTCTCCATCACAGACTTTCCTGTTAAAAAGCGTTTACTCTGGCTGACCAGATTTTTTTAAAAAAATTCACCAGCAAATCCAGCTCAATTTCTAACGTCTATGTGAGCATGAGATGTAATGGGGGGGGGGTTGTGATTCCTTCACCCTTGTTATTATTTCAGCTAGAATTTCCAGAGAACTGAACATAAACATCGATTTCTGAACAGCAAGTCCTTTAAATCAATTTAAAGGAATTGCTGTTCAGAAATCGATGTTTACGCCTTGGCATTTGGGGCCTCCAAATTCACCTCAGAATGCTGCTGGCTATATAAGGACCATCTGAGGAGATCTGGCTTGCTTGCCGCACAGTGCCCCAGTGGACAATTTTTAGAGGCTGAATTCGCCCACTCTACCTCGTAGTCACGTTCAGTGAAAAGTTACTGTTCTTAAAATAGGTTTTGCAGCACCACGGTTGCTATGATACTGTGGGAAGGGGGAGGGGAGGAGTTGGAAAGCCAACCCATGAATAATCATGGGCTTATTACCAGCCTCTCACATTGTGCAGTGGCTCCATCTTCTTCTCTCTCTTTTTCATCTGCTCTATTCAATGCAGGCATTTGATGAAAACTCCACTTGAAGAGCCGAAACCAACCCCTAAGAGGGGAAAATTCCACCTGCTTTGCAGAGGGAAGCTGCACCTGTAAAATGCTGCTGCATGGGCTTAAGAGAGAAACAGCTGAGGTCGTGATGGACAAAAGTTGCTGATGTACTTTGCAGCCAAAGAGTTGTCCCTCGGTTCTAGCCATGCCCAGGTGGAACTGGGAATAATTTTGGTTAAAAGACTCAGGAATGCCAGTTATTGAATTAGATGGCTGGGTAATCTGATGCCATTTAAGTTCAATCCCCCAGTCCAAAAAAAGGTGGTAATTTTAAAAAAGTACAAAGTGCATGCTTTGAGAAGGATTCAGAAGAAGTGTTCTGATATTTTCAGCTTTCTCTGCAAGCTGGAAAAAAAAACGATGCAGCTGCTTTTAGAGGCAGGCTAAAAGGTAATCCGTTGGCCCTTCAAAGAAACTGCATCCTTTCCTCAGATATAAATGGAAGTGCTTCTTTTCGAGACAATCACTATCTCTCAGCCTGATCAACTTCACAGAGTGGTTGCTTGGGGTAAATATGAGAGGAAGGAATGCTAGGCATGCCATCTTCCACTTGTGAAAGAAACAAACAGGATATCAATGTAACAATAAACAAATATTAGAGAGGGGGTGAGAGAGAGAGAGAGAGAGAAGGATCAGGGTGTCTGCACGGTTGAGTCAGAAATATCAAAATGGTAGCCACAACAATGCAATCAACCTGTCAGAAGCACAAAAATAAGTGAAGTGTTAATTGCACTGTCTTGACCACCAGCTTTACTTTTTTGACACCCCCCCCCAGTTCCAGAATTTTAGAAAGTTTAAGGGGAAAATCCAGAATTTTGGAAAGTTTAAGGGAAAAATCCAGAATTTTGGAAAGTTTAAAGGGAAAATCCAGAATTTTGGAAAGTTTAAAGGGAAAATCCAGAATTTTGGAAATCTTAAGGAGAAAATCAATAATTTTGGAAAGCTTAAGGGGAAAATCCAGAATTTTGGAAAGCTTAGGGGAAAATTTATAGTGAGTTGATTGGTGAAATGTCTTTGAATTATTTGAAATGTGTTTTTTTTCAGATTTCTTCCCATCTGGGCTGAATGAGATAAGCTGCCAGTGGGCCCATTTTCTACCTCTTCAATATTTGTGCCTGCTCTTCCTTCCATTCCTTTTCAAGCCTCCACACAATTTTTCTCATCTCAGTGGAATTTTGTTTTGACTACTTTATAACTGTTCTGTTCCAAATAAATCAGGCCAGTAGCTCTCTTCCTTATTCCAGCTGGTGGAGTGTTTTTTGTCCCCTAACACTCAATCAAAGTTTCCCTTTCAGAACACAAGAACATGAGCAGTGCCCTTCTGCATCAGACCCATGACCCATATAGACCAGCAGTCTCTTCTCTCAATGACCAACCAACTGCCCAAGGAAGTCTATTAGTCTTGCAGCAGAAGACTAAGTCTTCATGAAGGCTAATAGTCATCGAGCCCCATGATCTTCATAAATTGATCCAACCCTTTTTTTGAAGACAACCAAGTTGGTACCCAGCACAACATCTTGTGAAAACAAATTCCAAAGTTAAAAATTCCTTTCTGTAACTAAAGTCCATATTTCATGGTCTGCACTCCGGAATATTAAAGAAGAGTTCTTGGTCATTTTCTGCACAACATCCTTCAAGTATTTCAAAAATACTAACATATATTCCACTCAGCTATCTTTTCTCAAGACTAAAGATACCTAGTTCCCTCAAACATTCCTTGTAATAGTTAGTTTCCAGGCTCCAGATCATCTTTGTTCCCCTGTTCACGTCTATTCCAATCCCGTCTGAATTGATAAAATATGTGAAGAATGGTTGCAAGAATTGGGTTTGTCTAATTTATTTATTTATTTATTTATTTATTTATTTATTTATTTATTTATTTATTTATTTATTTATTTATTTATTTATTTATTTATTTATTACATTTATATCCCGCCCTTCTCCTTGCGGACTCAGGGCGGCTAACAATTGGATAAAATACAGACATATAATACACCTATTAAAATTGATTAAAAAGAAATATTTAAACTCATCAGATTAAAAGTAATTAAAACCCCTTTAAAATCCCTTAGGCCAGTCCCGCAAGCTGGA
>NW_015400121.1:4893-6355 GCF_001527695.2 Protobothrops mucrosquamatus
GGCCACCGGCAGCCAATGCAGCTCGCGCAAAAGCGGCGTAACGTGGGAGCGACGAGTCCCTCCCAACACCGCCCGCGCGGCCGCATTTTGAACTAGCTGGAGCCTCCGGGTGCTCCTCAAGGGGAGCCCCATGTAGAGAGCATTGCAGTAGTCCAGGCGGGAAGTGACAAGGGCATGAGTGACCGTGCGTAAGGCGTCCAGGTCCAGAAACGGCCGCAACTGGTGAATCAGGCGAACCTGATAAAACGCTCCCCTGGTCACGGCCGCCAACTGGTCATCCAGTGTCAGCCGCGAATCCAGGAGAACACCCAAGTTGCGGACCCGATCCGAGGGGGCCAAATGAAACTTTTCTAATACAACTTTTGAGGGGCTGCCACAAAGAAGAGGGGGTCAACCTATTTTCCAAAGCACCAGAAGACAAGAAACAATGGAAACTAATCAAGGAGAAAACCAACCCAGAACTAAGGAGAAATTTCCTGATAATGAGAACAATAAACTAGTGGAATGGATTGCCTTCAGAAGTTGTGTGCGCTCCATCACTGGAGGCTTTTAAGAAGAGACTGGATATGGTATAGCATCTGAAATGGTATAGGGTCTCCTGCTTGAGCAGAAGATTGGACTAGAAGATCTTTGAGGTCCCTTCCAACTCTGTTAATCTGTTATTCTGGTTTAAAGGATTTTGTCCCAGAACTGGGTAGCAGCCAGTAGGATATAGGTAGGGTCTGTCCATAAAGTTGTTATCAACTTCACTTTCAAGATTCTTTTCATATGACCAATTCTCTTGTGAATTTGATGCCTTTCTCTTCTTTGTCTCTGCTAAACCATACTTCTCTTCCCAAAGCGCCACCACTTGAGAAAATCTGTTGAAGGATATGGAGATTGGAATCTGCTCCATCCTATATTTGAGTATTATCATCTTTTTTAGGATTCATTAAATAACTAAGATGTTACAAAATACAAGGAACACACTATGGCCCTTTAAGCATTGGTTAAGTAACCCTGAAATTGTTTAAAAGGCAGATTTAAATTTAGAATTCACTTACTCTTCTTTTGAGCTACATTCTTCAAAACACACTCAACATCAAGATACATGCATTACAATATCCAACTTATGTATCAGTAATGCTCATTTTCTACTTAATATATGGTCAGTGCAAAGGCAAGGCATTGATATTTAAAGCTGATGGGTCAATAGCTCCTATGATCCACTGATTACAACAATACCCTCATTCAAATTGGGATCCAACTGGAAGTTAGGGAGAAGGGGGATGGAGGGGGACCTACTTCTTTAGATAATTGCATAAGTCAATGTGATACGACAGAATCTCAAGGGGCTTCAAGATTTAATGCACTCTGCTTGGCATAATATTGCAGATCTGAAAGACACAAATTATTGCATTAAAGTAGAATTTAATTGGGAAAGGTTAGGATGTAATTGCTGCCTATCTTGCTTTAATCAGAA
>NW_015400121.1:15205-17207 GCF_001527695.2 Protobothrops mucrosquamatus
CACTTTACAATGCCTTAGTAAGGCCACACTTGGAATACTGCATCCAGTTTTGGTCACCACGATGTAAAAAAGATGCTGAGACTCTAGAAAGAGTACAGAGAAGAGCAACAAAGATGATTAGGGGACTGGAGGCTAAAACATATAAGGAACGGTTGCTGGAATTGGGTATGTCTAGTTTAATGAAGAGAAGGACGAGGGGTGACATGATAGCAGTGTTCCAATATCTCAGGGGCTGCCACAAAGAAGAGGGAGTCAAGCTGTTCTCCAAAGCACCTGAAGGCAGGACGAGAAGCAACGGATGGAAACTAATCAAGGAGAGAAGCAACCTAGAACTAAGGAGAAACTTCCTGACAGTTAGAACAATTAACCAATGGAACAACCTGCCTCCAGAAGCGGTGAATGCTCCAACACTGGAAGTTTTTAAGAAGAGACTGGACAGCCATTTGTCTGAAATGGTGTAGGGTTCCTGCCTGAGCAGGAGGTTGGACTAGATGACCTCCAAAGTCCCTTCCAACTTTATTATTATTATTATTATTATTATTATTATTATTATTATTATTATTATTATTATTATTATTATTATTATTATTATTATTATTATCATCATCATCATCATCATCATCATCATTATTATTATTATTATTATTATTATTATTATTATTATTGTCAAGCAAGAAAAAGTTATAGTTGTGACTAGGGATGTACAAAACCTTCTCTACAGGGTCACAAAGATGCTTTTTAAAGAGGCAACTGGACTGTCTTTGTTTTTCCTTGAAGACGTTTCGCTTCTCATCTGCAGAAGCTTCTTCAGTTCTGCAGTTCAGTTCGCTTCTCATCTGCAGAAGCTTCTTGGATGAGAAGCGAAACGTCTTCAAGGAAAAACACAGAAAGTCCATTTGCCCCTTGAAAAAGCACCTTTGGGACAACCATGACTGGATGACTGAGAATCTCCATAGGGGGAGATATTATTTATTATTATTATTACATTTCTTTGCTGTCCATCTCTTGTTCTAGGTGGGATAAATCACTCAGAGGTGGGATCTTCTTCATGGCTCACTAACCACCTCCAACATGGAATACCTTTATCTGGGACCTGGCCATTTGGCAGAGCTAGGTTTTAAGGTTCTTACAAAAGGCCAAGAAGGTGTGGTCAAATCTCAACTATAGGAAGGCTGGATGTTTTTGTTTTTGTTTTTAAGTAATTTTTTTTTTATTTTTTTTTTTCCAAACTCTCCCCCATACATATACCGTGATATTTATCAGATATTAAAATACATTCTTTTTACATTCTTATATATAAGATACTTTTAATGAAATAAATACATACACATGACTTTTGGTGTTGCTCACCCATTTTCCCTTTCACTGCATCCCCACTCCTTCTTCTCTACCTTCTTTCTCCC
Organism: Protobothrops mucrosquamatus; assembly: GCF_001527695.2. Classification (NCBI taxonomy): domain Eukaryota; kingdom Metazoa; phylum Chordata; class Lepidosauria; order Squamata; family Viperidae; genus Protobothrops; species Protobothrops mucrosquamatus. Next base: position 16,609 of record NW_015400121.1, read on the forward strand.
TTCCTTCTCTTTCTTCCCTACTTCCCTCTTCTTCCTCTCCTCTCCTCTTCTCTTTCACTACTCTCTCCTCCAACCTTCCTACTTCCTTCTCCCCTCCTTTACTCTTTTCTCTCTCCTCTCCTTTCTTCCCTCTCATCCCTCTTCAGATACAATTCAGGGGTAATGTCCGAGCAACTCCTCTCTCCATGTTTCCTAATCTGTATTATATACAATAAGATTATAAGTTATTCAATACTATGTCGCCTGGGTCTCCCTCCTTATCTGCTCCTTCTTCTTCCATCTAAATTGATGTTAACTATCTTTTAACCGTATTCTCTTTTCAGCCAATCATAAAAAGTTCCCCAGATTTCATAGTAGTCTGACTCTGTCTTATCTTTAATCGTCATTGTTAGTCTATTCATTTCTGCTGGGTTTTATTGCTGTTATAACAAGGCAGGTGATGACTTGCAAAAGAATAGCACAGAATCAGGAAGCATGAATGAGATCTGTTGTGAGAGCTACACAGCCACCTACTGTGCATGTTAATTCTTAAATCCAAAGATGGCCGCAGTCATCCAGAATATCCCGAGACAGAGTATTATAATGTAATTTGTGTGTGT
>NW_015400122.1:0-1950 GCF_001527695.2 Protobothrops mucrosquamatus
CACACACACACACACACACACACACACACACACTCACTCACTGAGTGGGTGGAAGAGGACTGGCAGATCAAGGGCAGGAGAGAGCCAACTCAATAAGAATGTGTGTCAGCTTGTCGGAGAACAGCGTGAAGCCAGCTTGCCAGGTGAGCAGAAGATCGGAGAGAGGGAGAAAGTGGGGAGAGAGGAAAGAGAGAGAGAGAGGGAGAGGAAAGAGAGAGGGAGAGGAGAGAGGGGGAGAGAAAGAGAGGAAAGAGAGAAAAAGAGAGAGGGAGAGAAAGAGAGAGAGAGAGAGAAAGAGAGAGAGGGAGAGAGAGAGAAAAAGAGGGAGATAAAGAGAAAGAGAGAGGGAGAAAAAGAGAGAAAGGTACTACCATATATATTTCAAGTACATATGAGGCAATTTTCAAAGAGAAGAAAATTCAACCAAGGTATCAACTATGACCTTTCCCCCTCTTTTTTCTACATGTACCACAGAGGTTGCTTCAATCATTTCTGCTCTCTTGCTTTTTTTGACCTCCTCCATGGAAGTGTCTTCATGCTCTTTTATCAACTAATTTAAATTAAATATCTTATCCGGTTTTCTGTCACTGTAGATCACACTGCATTTTCACAAGCTAAAAAATAAAATAAAAAGTAAAGGTTAAGCCTTGTTGGCTAAAAAGTCACAACTTTATTAACTATAAAAGATCTGCTGTAGGCATAATTGGATGACTGGTAAGCTGCTAGTAGCAAGTCTTCTTTGGGCTCCCACAGAAGTAGTTTACCTTGGCCTTAAGCCATAGATTAACTTTTCAGTCAAACTGTTTTTATCATTGCCTTCCTGCTATAGGATGACTCAAGAAAGTCTGATAAAGTCTGCCTGTTGCCTTCATGGTCCAGTGAAGGGCAAAAAACAACACAACTTACAACTTCATTGGAAGGAAGGGGCACCTAGAAAAGGATGAAGAAACTCTGGAGAAACAGAATGTGTAGAAAAATGTGTCCTAAATTATTCCATATTTAGGTTGATTCTTTTGCTTCTCTTTTGGATGTGGGTGCAAGAAGGCAAATACTGTAAAATAGGATTGGGCAATCCTATAAATCACCCACATCAAAGCTCCTGAATACTAAGATACAACAAGCAAACCCATTTAAATAGTTTCCTTCAAAATAAGAACCAATTTCTCATTCCTCCTTCTGTTCCTGCTGGGAAAATCTGCTCTCCTTCATTACTTTTCTCAGAGGCATGGTTTTCAAAGATGTGCTGACTATCACAGAATAAACAGAAACTCCTTAATTCCACATTGAGTTAAGCAGATTATTTTCCCACACAATATCTGCTGTCATGGAGGGGGTGGTGGAATCCTCCATTTTTCTGTCTGTTCAGAGTTTTATTTCAGTGTGCTAAATCTGGCAGGGTTTTTCTTTCTTTTTTAACAGTTGCTTTGGGGTTCCCAGCCCCCTCCCCAACTTCAAGAACTGCAAGCAATAAAGCTTTGTGGAGCTTCAGAGGCTGTCAATCATGTTGCTAGTAAAGCAAAGCTGCCTAATGAATCCTTTCCATTTGATGCTGGAAGTGTATCTATTTAGGGGCTTGAAGTACTGTTGAAGGAAAAAAAATGTTTTTGATCCCTAAGTTCAGATTCATTTTGGCACATTTGATACTCTAGGTCACTTTGTGGGAAATGACTTTGTACAGTAAAAAGACAAGTCCAGAGGATTGCTTCAGGCTAGCTTTTGGCCTTCCAGCGAATGTTGTAATTCTATCATCGTGGCACCACTTCCATTTTAACAATAAACTGCCTCATAAACTAGTGGTAGAGAGATTAAATGCTTATTTTTAATTGGAAAAAGCACCGCCTGCGGGTACAGAAGTGTGCCCATTCCCCCCAATTAACAAGCTAATTAATAATCACAGCAAACATTTAATGAACAGCTGAACAATATTGGCAATTCAGTTAGAAATCCATG
>NW_015400122.1:5191-6355 GCF_001527695.2 Protobothrops mucrosquamatus
TGGCGATGAGGGTGGCGAGGTCTAATTACTACTCCACCCTCATTGCGTCATCAGATAATCGCCCGGCCTCCCTCTTCAGGGTGACCCGCTCCCTCCTTCAATTGAGGGGGGGCGGGGACCCCCTGGCGGGGAAGGCCGAGGAATTTGCACAATATCTGTATGACAAAGTCGCTCGGATCCGAGAGGGTTTGGACTCCGACTGGGTGGCCCCGGGGGAGGAGGCGAGGGCAGGTCTTGAGACTGTTGTATGGGAGGAGTTTGACTCTGTGGCCCCCGAGGACGTGGACAGGATCCTGGGGAGACTGAATGCAACCACATGTTTATTGGATCCGTGTCCCTCCTGGCTGGTACTGGTGGCTCGGGAGGGAACACGAGCCTGGCTCCAGGGAATTACAAACGCTTCTCTACGGGAGGGTGCCTTCCCCGCGGTCCTAAAGGAGGCGGTGGTGAGGCCCCTCCTTAAGAAGCCCTCCCTGTATCCAGATGTGTTGGCAAATTATCGCCCAGTCTCCAACCTACGCTTTGTGGCGAAGGTTGTTGAGAGTGTGGTTGCACAGCAGTTTCCCCGGCACCTGGAGGAAACGGTCTATCTAGACCCTCTCCAGTCGGGCTTCAGGCCGGGATACAGCACGGAAACGGCATTGGTCACGTTGGTTAATGATCTCTGGAGGGCCCGGGACAGGGGTTATTCCTCTGTCCTTGTTCTTTTGGACCTCTCAGCTGCTTTTGATACTGTGGACCACAGTATCATGCTGCGGCGTTTGGGTGGGTTGGGAGTGGGAGGCACTGTGACACGGTGGTTTTCCTCCTTCCTCACCGACCGTATGCAGTCTGTATTGGCAGGGGGACAGAGGTCGACCCCAAGGCCCCTAACCTGTGGGGTCCCACAGGGGTCGGTCCTCTCTCCGCTTCTGTTCAATATTTATGTGAAGCCACTGGGGGAGATCATTCGTGGCTTTGGGGTAGATTTCCATCAGTACGCTGATGACACTCAGCTGTACATATCCACTCCGGGCCACCCCAACGATGCCCTTGACGTGATGACCCGGTGTCTGGAGGCCGTGAGGGTCTGGATGGGGAGGAACAGACTCAGGCTCAACCCGTCCAAGACCGAGTGGCTATGGTTACCGGCGCCTCGGCATAGTCAGCTGATTCCATCGCTGA
>NW_015400123.1:0-1180 GCF_001527695.2 Protobothrops mucrosquamatus
CCCTGATCTCCCTTCCTTCCGCCGCGCCCTTAAGACTTGGTTATTCCAGCTTGCAGGACTGGCCTAGGGTAATTTTTAGAGGGGTTTTAATTATATTTTAATTGGACAATGTTTAAATATTTCTTTTAATTAATTTTAAATTTGTAATTGTTATTTATGTATTTTAATTGATTGTCAGCCGCCCTGAGTCCGCGAGGAGGGCGGGATATAAATCCAAATATAATAAAAAAAAATATAATAATAATAATAATTTTCAGCTCTTCTTTTTTTTCCCTGGAGTAGGGTGTTTATTTGCTTTTCAAAAGAAAAAAAATGTACTATTTGGGCTGCATTCCAGTCATTGTGCGTTTCTCACCTCAAAACAGGAAACTTTGTAATTTTGAGTAATTTTGGTTGAAAAAAGCTGCTGAAGTCATAGAAAAAGGTTCGGGGCCACTTGAGGTCGCTTACCTCTCCTGTGCAGACTTACGTAAGGGTAAGCCCAGCTAAAGCCAGTTGGAACTAGCTTCAGAATCAAAGCAGAAATGGTTATTCAGAGGGGGAATGTGCATGCAGGCCACCACACCTGATTCTGTTTCCTTTTAAAAGCTGGATCTCTTTCCTGGGTTCACACAGTACTGTAGTTGCACAATCTTGGGAAGATACATTTGCAGTAAGGATGCACTACAGTGCCATGCTGTCCTTAAAGGAAGCCTCAACAACTCCAGTGTGTTCATGGGGCTCATTCCAAAGCAACCTTTCTGCTTTGGATCCAAAGTATTAAACATACTTACTTAGTACGAAGTCCCTCTTCAAAAATGCATAGGCTTTTTGGCTGCAATTTCACATTACACACACATGACCTGCACTGAATTCAGAAAGATAGTGGTATCTTGTAAGAATGCAGAGGGAGAATGGGCTGCCTTGCTTAAGTAACCTGGATTGCTCTGTAAGTTGAATTAAATTTCTCTGTCTTATTGCTCTTTCTGCCCACAACCCAGTGTCTGGAACAAAAACAGAAGCACTGAAATAGTATGAGCTAGGCTGAGTACTCTTCATAAAGGGCACCCAGCTTAGAAAGATTTCTTCAAAACTATTAATGATTAATTACAGTGCTATTGTTGTTATGAGAGATAAGGCTTTTGTACAGTCAATGGAAAATTCTCTGAGTCTGATGACAAGTAGGATAACCACAGACTGC
>NW_015400123.1:3809-6355 GCF_001527695.2 Protobothrops mucrosquamatus
AAGACGTGGTTGTTCCAGCAAGCGGGACTGGCCTAGGGGATTTTATAGGGGTTTTAATTACTTTTAATTGGACACTTTCAAATATTTCGTTTTAATTAAATTTTAATTAGGTGTAATATGTATTTATGTTAGTTTTTATCATCTGTCAGCCGCCCTGAGTCCGAAAGGAGAAGGGCGGGATATAAATGCAATTAATAAAAATAATAATAAAAAAAATTGTACTTTTTAAAACTGCAATTGTCCCATTTAACTACATTTAAAATTATAGATTTAACATCTACATTTAAAATGTAGTTTCTTGTCTTAGAGGTGCAACATAAGCTTTGAAAAAGAACAAAATACATCACAATCACATTCTAAAATGCAACCACTTGGTCACCCACTGTATACAGTCAATGCGGTATCTACATAACTCTTAGCCAAAACTTCCCAGGTGATGATACTGAGACAATCACTTGCCAAAGTGAAATGATTATTGTTTATGATGTAGTAACGTTTATGAAGTATCCACATCTTGGCTCTGTACAAAACAATAAAACAGGCAACTTTATGTTCTTATATTCTACTTCTTCTCTGACAAGGTTGTTGTATGCATACTTCATTTGGAAGCAAGTCAAGAGACAGTCTGTCCTTCAGACCCTTATGCAAGCTTCAGTTAAGTATTTACCTCTCTACAATAGGAGTAAATATCTCGGTTTCTTCCAATGTTCAGGACTGTAATTCTCAGAAAGCCACTGACTTTGCTATAGATGTTGAAATTTAATCTAAAGAATTCTACAACTGCATAATAGAGTTGCTAAAACATTGGGCTGTCTGCATGTAGTACAGCAAGGCTTTTCAACCAGTGGTACGGGTACCACCTGTGGTACATTGGCACCTGGCAGGTGGTACGCGACCATCCTAGAAAAATGGTAGCGGGAGAGGGGAATGAGCTGAACCGGTGACAGCCCTGCACAAGCCTGAGCGAGAGATGGCTGGAGCTGCAGGGCTGTCACGGCTCAGCGGAAGCACCAGGATCAGCGCTTCTTCATGGCTGTCAGGGCTCAGTGGAAGCGCCAGGATCAGCGCCAAGCTCCAGCTGGAGCTCGGCGCTGATCCTGGCCCTTCTGCTGAGCCCAGAAAAAGCACCGATCAGCTGGAATGTTGCAGCATCTCCAGGGTCTTGTGATTTACAGTACATTCAGATGCTTGGCAACTGATTCATATTTATGACAGTCACAGTGTCCCAGGGTCATATGAAGTGACCAAAACCTGCTGCAACCACCCAGCAGACGGGGGGAATAAACACCAAACAACCCCCACCCCACCCCCGCTGCCAATCCTCAACAGAAATGCTCACAACAATGAAAACCTCGCACAGGAGGAAGAGCACCGCTGGGTGGGCAGACAGGTGTCTTGCTCGGCACTTTTTTCAGTGCCATCGTAACTTCGAACAGTCACTAAGCAACTGTTTTAAGTCGAGGACTACCATTACTTCATCACTTTTTTCCTTTTTTGGGGGGGGGTCATCAAGTTTTTGACACCTTGCTAGGCGACTGGTGGTACTCGGATATTGCCATATCCTAAAAGTGGTACAATGGGTGAAAAGGTTGAAAAGCCCTGTAGTACAGCTTCTACACGCAAAGCCAGTTACATTCCCTCATCTCTCAATTTTTCAGTAGACAATGGAGATTACACAGAGGATTTTTCTCTTTCTCTCTTTCTCAAAATTTGAGTTCCCCATCTCCCTGCAAAAAAGGGGAATATGTGGTAGACTTCAATGCAGTTCTAAAGCCCAAATTACTATCTAGTTATGGAGAGACACACACCTACAGGTAGTCCTCAACTTATAATCAGAACGGAGCCTGCCCATTAAGGTTGTAAGTCATGGCACTCATTAAGCAAGGCGCCTATGATTGCTTTGCTTAATGACCACAATTCCTGCTCTCCCTCTTGCAATTGTTAAATAATCATATAGGCCGTTAAGTGGAGCATAGGGTGCCTCAGGAATGGGGAAGGACCTGAGAGTCCTATCCTAGGTTCGGACCCATACTGTGACACCTCCCCAACACCCATGTGGCCTGACCCAGACCTCCCAGGCCTTCTTCCCCCTCTGGAGCACCTCATGCTCTGCTTCCTATCCTGTTGGATCCCCACAGGCCTTGGGCCTGCTTCCTGCCTTTGTTGTTGTAATTTTGAACGAACAATTGTAAGTTGAGGACTATCTGTACACACACATTTATGTTACTACATAATACTTCAATTGTATTGGCATGATCCTGCCTTTCTTCAAAGGGGTTTGAGAACTATTCGTTCACTCTTTTTAGTTAGTTCAACACTTATTAAGAAGACTCTCTGAAGGTCAGGAAGAGGGGCCCTATAGGATTGGGCTTGAAAGCACACTCTACACACAATTCCAGTTAGCAGAAGTCCATTTTCCTGGAATCAGCACTGAGACTTCTGCTATTAGAGAGGGACAAACCACTCCATTTAGCCCATCAAGGGAAGCCACTATATTCAGACATTAAGCTTATAGCATCATGGCCCAGAAGAAAGAATGTTTATGT
>NW_015400124.1:0-1591 GCF_001527695.2 Protobothrops mucrosquamatus
GGAATCTTTCCCGCGCCCTAAGACAACCACAATGGCAAATAGCCAGACAGCCTAGTAAAACTGCCTGTTCAGGCCCTGCAGGCACAGCGCCGCGAGCTAATGGGAACAGGTGGAATGAAAACTCCCAATGAAAATACCAGGTTAACGTTAGAATTACACCAGGAATGAGGGAATAAGGGGCACCCTTATTCCAGATACAAACCCTGACAAGGATCTTAATGAAGTGGTAGAAACACCCCCTTGAAAGCCCAACTCAGTAGGCTATAAAATGTATTGGTAGGCCCAGCCTCAGCCGGAGTGAAGGTCTCAACAAAATGGCGGCCACGCCTAGCCCGAAGACAAAATGGCAGATGCAGGCCTCGTGGCCGCCTCAATGGCGACCTGAGAGGAATGGGAGGTGGACAAGGGCACCTACGGGTCTCTGCCACCCAGTCTTCACCCCCTTCCAAAACAAGCCAAACTTGCGTTTCGCCGAACGGCCAGGCCCTGTCCTTTCCTGGAGCCTCGTGGCCGCGAGGAGAAGAGATTCCGTTCGCGGGCCTTTTCCTCTACGAGCGGCGCGTTCCTGGCACCCGGGGATTCCCTCTCTATGCGCCCGACAAAAGGCGAGCCGAAAAGCGGCGGGGAAAGCCCAGCACCACGGCAAGGCTCCGAGCGGAAGAACGGAGGCTTGCGAGCTCTCGGGGAAAAAAAAAACCCCCCAGTGACGCCGGCCTAGCCGAGAAGGCACCTCCCACGCTCAGAAAAAACTTTCCCTCACGGAGCCGGCAGCCAGGCCGAGTTGAAAAACGGCTGGAGCGTTCAGGGAAAAAAAAACCCCCACAGCGCTCAAAGGCGGCCGAACGGAGACCAAAACGGCGAAGGTGAGGCCCTCAGTGAGGCGTCCCTGCCAGGAATCCCCCCAAAAAACAAAAAAACTATTAAAATAATAATAAAAGACAAAGTAAATTTTGAAATAAAATATATCTGCAGAAGCTAACTAGTCTAATTCTAATGCTTATCAGAGGAGTATCAAAGTGTGTCCTAACTGAGCCGAGACTAAGAACAAACTGGGGAAGGACAGCCCAAGGAGGCGTGGTTTCCAAAATGGTCATTTCTGATTCGTGAGTTTAAAATTTGTCTTTTCTGATTTGTTGGTCAGTGTCTATTGCTGGGTTAATTTCTTTATCAATTCTGTCTAAAAAAAAAGTGTCAATCTTTGCTCCAGGAGGGATCTGGTGTGATTATTTTATTGTTGTGTACCTTTTAGTGTTTCTATTCTAATCCTGTCAATCTTAATTCCTGTTAGCCAGTTCTGCATTCCTGTGGTTTAGACCTGATGCTTTGTAGACAGTGTGTGTTAAGTGTTAAATAATACAAACTAGTTCAGACTAGTTTGTATTGGGTTCTTCCTCTATTTGCCAAGGTATTTTCTCTTTGAGGTGAGAAGGAGGTGTCCTGCTCTCATCAAGGGGAATGGCCAAAGCTTTAATTAAACTAATTTTGCCAGTTTACAAATCAAGCCAAGATCTTTTGTGGCTGTGGCAGCAGATACTGAGGCTTTTGCTGGGTAGGAGAGAAGCTCTAGCAGCATCTGGCATGAAAGAAGCAA
>NW_015400124.1:5132-6355 GCF_001527695.2 Protobothrops mucrosquamatus
TTTTAATTTGGTTTTAGAGGGGTTTTTATTTTTATTGATATGTGTATCTGTTTTAATATGCTGTGCACCGCCCTGAGTCCTGCGGGAGAAGGGCGGTATAGAAATTAAAATAATAATAATAATAATAATAATAATAATAATAATAATAATAATAATAATAATAATAATAATAATAATAATAATAATAATAATAATAATAGAGGCAAATTAAATACTAACTTAACGTGATAACAGTGTGATGGTCTGTCTCTTCTACTTAATCCCCTGTTATTTCATTGTTGATTTTACTACTGTGTTTGCATACCTTTCAATAGTCCAGAAAATTCAGATTGTATGATGTGTCAGTCAGATTTCTGAACAATTCTTACCAGTAATAGCCACCATCACCAAAATGAATTCATGAAAAAATATAATAATAATATTCTTGGGCCATATCAAAGTACAGAGTTCCAAATACATGTTATACTAAAATGCAGTAAAAACAATTTAGAATGAAATTAGTTAAAATATAATTTAGGATAAAATAGAAATAAAATACAATTTAAAATGAAATTGGGATAAAATACATTTTTAAAATGAAATTAGAATCAAATACGACAATTTAAGATGTAGATAGATAAAATAAGATAAAATTATATTTCACTATCACCCCTACAATCCACCCCAATCAGTCTCACATATGCCAATCTCAGCTGAACCATTTTGCTCAGGTACTGTGCTGTGTTAAACATAATTTTCAAATAAGGTAAGTTATTTTGATGTGGGGGTCCCAATGGGTCATTCGTTTAGTGCATAGGCCAAGGTACCTGTCTCTCACTCTCTTATAGAGGCAAGCAGTGAAATAGGGTGTGAGCCAGGTCCTCAACCTCTGCCGCTCCGCAGATGCAGAGACGTTCATTATAGGGTATAGAGTCGAATCTCCCATATCTGACCATTCTGTCAAGCTGTTCAAATCTCGCTCGCCTGAATATTTCCCTAAGATGTTTTGGTAGTTGTAACTTCAAATAACTGTCTGCCTGAAAAGTGCGTTTGTATTTGCTCAGCCATTTCAAGTTACCATGAAAAAATTATAAACGACTGGCCTTAACCAGCTAAAGCCATGGCATACGTTATACAATATCGGAAGTGAGGAAAGCTGTTTTCAAAAATATGTCTATGCACTTCTTTTCCAAGTCATCAAATTAGGAGCTTAACTATGGACCCAAATTAAATCAATTTTTTTT
>NW_015400125.1:0-2330 GCF_001527695.2 Protobothrops mucrosquamatus
CAGATGTTTAGCTTGGATTTGGCATTTTTATCCACCTGTCGATTCCTTCCCAAAGACCTGGGATAGGCAGATGTTAAGGTTATTGTCACAGGATGTAAGTTGTTCCAAGTAAAGCTGCACTTTGCAATTGACTGATGGTGTCCAGATGTTTTGGGATTGCATCCAAGACACTTATTACTATTGGCACTATCTTTGCTTTATTTTGTCACAGTTGTTCTATTTACAGTTTTTTCTTTGTTGTAATTTTCTGCAATACTTTCTCTCCTATTTTGCTGTCTCTGAGTACTGGAAAGTACACTGTCCAAACTTTTGTTTTATCTTTCTTATCAACAATTGTTAAGTCTGGAGTACTAGGCTGGTGCTTGATTGTTTGAATGCTAAAGTGTCAGAGCACTTCTTCATTTTCTACTATTTTGTCTATTTTGTGTTTCCCCCAGTTCTTGCTTGCAGGCAAATGTGATTTCAAATGCACAATTGTTGCTACTTTATCATGTTGTTGTCTGTAATCTGTGTGATAATATTTTTGCAGCAACTAATTAGGTGGTCCACTGTTTCTCCAGCTTATTTGCAGGATGGCATTTGCTGTCTGCTGCTGTCTTCTCAATTCTGGATTTGTATGCATTTGTTCTTAAGGCCTGTTCTTATGCAGCCAGAATTAGCTCCTCTATCTCTTTATTCAACTTTCCTGGTCTTAGCCATTACCAGGTTTTACTGTTATCTGCTGTGCCTGTTAGGTGTTTTTTTTTTAATGTATTGGCTATCTAATACTTTTCTTTTCTATTCTTCATTTGGTCTGCATCTCCTTGCATAGGTTGTTAAAGTGCTTGGCAACAATGGGGTTAGACCTGTCAGATATTTCAACCACAAGATAAGGAAAATATCATGAGTGCACAATTTTAAAATAATTGCCAGGCATGAAAGCCAGTGGCTAGTCATTCAATCCTATATTGAGGAGTCCAAAAACTTTCTGGAACAAAATACCAGTAAACCATTTGTCAATAAAATTGCCCTTGAAGTCATCAGAAATCAGGACTGGATCACCATAAAACAAATTAAATAGTGAAAATTATTCAATTCAGTGATTAGTTTTACCCCTTGCTTTTTAATTAATAATGATAAAAAATTGGAATATAAGTAAGCTGCATGGGAAGACTGGAATCCTGATTGGAAACAAATAATGAAACCAAAACTCTTCTTGCAGATTTGCACATTCTTAAGCCAAATTATTTTTTCTTATTTTAATTCAAAGTAAGCATTAAAGTATTACTAATATAAATTGTGTTTATATTTCTTCTGTTTGTTCAATTAACCATGTTTGAAAACAGTCTTACACTGATGTTTCAAATCTGTTGAAATAGAAGTCCTGATTAAATTGTAAACATTATAAATATCAGTGCCAAATATAATATTTATTTGTATTAGTTTTGATGGATGGGAAAGCAATCTGTTGCCAGTCAGAAAAACTGGGTCCTGATCTCTTAAATGAAATGTTTAATTAGTACTGATATTATTATAACTATAATCCAAATTCTATTTAGGATTATCAAAATTAGCAACAATTTCATCAATCAGCATCATCCATAGATAAGTCCTATGCAATCATGGCTTGAACTACATGAATAAATCTTTCTTTCTCGTCTCTCATCCTCCTTCCTTCCAATTCTCTTCTAATTTTTAGTAGCTAATAAGATAAGCACAATAGAACCCTGGTCACAATTCAGACGAGCAAACTCAGATTAAATCAAGTGTCCCATCATCATCATCATGAATGGTTGTTATCTGGAACGACTGATAAACAAATTAATGAATTAAATAAAATAGTTAAAAGACAACTAATAGAGGTAGAGTGACAAAAATCTGAATACTAGCTGATCCATGAATCTTTTTCTGCTATCTATGATGGTCTCTCCCAATTGCCAGCAAATGTATCAGGCTCAATTTGAATTTGGAAAACAAGCCTCAGGGAAATAATAAAGGATGTTTTCATGATTACATAATACTCAACTAGACTGTTAGTAGCAAAAGAGATGAAAATCTATGTGCTAAATTGTATCTGTATATCTTTTGTTTACAACACTACCAAGGAAGGAAGGAAGCAATAGCAATAGCACTTAGACTTATATACCACTTTCTACTGCTTTACAGCACTCTCTAAGTGGTTACCCCCAACAATCTGGGTCTTTATTTTACTGACCTCAGAAGGATAGAAGGCTGAATCAATCTCAAGCCTGTGAGGAACAAATTGCTGCCAGTCAGCAGAATTAGCCTGCAATACTGTGTTAGGAAGGAAGGAAGGAAGGAAGGAAGGAAGGAAGGGAGGGAGGGAGGGA
>NW_015400125.1:3322-6354 GCF_001527695.2 Protobothrops mucrosquamatus
TTGCTGCCAGTCAGCAGAATTAGCCTGCAATACTGTGTTAGGAAGGAAGGAAGGAAGGAAGGAAGGAAGGAAGGGAGGGAGGGAGGGAGGGAGGGAGGGAGGGAGGGAGGAAGGAATTGAATTGTCAGGCGAGGTCATAGAGCAATACAATAAATCCATCTGATGTCAAATTACATCTTAAAAGTATTTACAGAGCAACTATATGGCACACATATTGCGCCTTTTTCCCCATTGCTGACAATGGGGTGGGCGCGGTTTCAGCGTGACACATCCGGCCCATGGGCCAGCAGTTTGACATGTCTGATGTATGGTGATATACAATCACAAGGGCCTTTTAGGTAATTATTTAAAAGGTATGTCCCAGTTACTTCTCTATCTCTCTTTCTCCTCGCTGATGATGTGTCCACAACAATGCAGTTTGATGTCTATAGAAAATGTTATCATAAATGCCACTTTTGTTGTTCAGATCACAAAATTTGAGTATTTTTTTAAAAAGAAAGGTAGGAAGGGAAGCAGTGGAGCAGATTTCGGAAGACTGGTAGAACAGCACAAATGGTTGGATCATGGATGGAAATTATGAATATGTTCTCCTTCCATTTAGAAATTTATCCAAGCAGTAAGTATTAAGGGTCACAAGACATTGACCCCAATCTCTGAAGTAAGCTTTCTGAGCACATTTCAAAAGTTTGCTACAAAATTTGCCTTTGGAGAACATTATTGCCATTCTTACTCAGCATGGATTGTGGTATGTTGTTGGTGTGAAGGGAAAACTTTATTTGTTTTATATGGCCATTTAATGATTCAGAGGGTGCTTGGCTCACAATACTGCAAAATTTTCCATGAAACTTTAAAGCAGCTATGTCCTCCTGAATACCAGGTGCAATCACACAATCTTGCCAGTCCCTTCAAGTTTCCTCTGCCAGCATGCCCCCTTCATATGATCTGCACAATCTCTTTATTTTATTTATCGCTTATTTTTATTCATTTCTCTCTCTCTCTCTCTCTCTCTCTCTCTCTCTCTCTCTCTCTCTCTCTCTCTCTCTCTCTCTCTCTCTCTCTCTCTCTCTCTTTCCCCAGTAAAAGAAATAACAATGGAGTTGACAAATGTCACCAAAATCTTCCAACTCTGTAAGAACTTATTTTATTTTGATGTACCCTTAATTATTAATAATAACTGCCCTGAAGAACTACTCAACCTTTCCATGTGCTAAAATAAAGTAATATGTTGATTTTGCCTGTTTTTTTTAAATAGGTCTGCTTTGTAGAGCAAATAAGTATTTTGTGATATGGTTTGGAGGCCACATATTAAGAGAGGCAAGGAAAAAGGCATTCTAGCTTAATGTAAGCCCTCAGGCTAAACTAAAATAGTTTTTCAATCCAAGCTACCAATAAGAGGATGATAGATCTCAGTGATGGAAAATAGGAATGTTATTGTATTTTATCTACCTCCTTTATTTGTATACGTAGATTAAAGAAAAGACTAAAGAAAAGGTTTGTTATTTTCCCTTACAGGCTAATAAAAAGTGAATGACACTTGTCACAAATTGATATGCTGAAAGCTTGGGATTTGGCCAATTTTACTGTAGAGCTTCCACCACTACAGTATATTGTCTAAAATTGTGAAATGCTGTATTGGCGAGTATAGTAAAATCTGAACACAGCTGCATTTGGCTAAATATTTTGGCACTGGAAGCCTACAATAAGACAAAGGATACAAGTTATAATTCCCAATTCCCAGCTGTCTTTTCTGTTTACCTAATGCCACTAAGTACATGTAATATCCTGGACTGAATAGATAAGCGTCAACTACTGTTACCAGCTATTCCTTTAATTATTGTTGTGTAGAGTTTTTACAATAAAGCAAAATTAATGAAAGAGAAGTTTCCATTAATAGAAATAATGCAATGTTTCTACAGCGGCGAATTGTTGCCAAACAACACCCAATTTAACCAGTCACTTCTGTGAAATGGAGAAGGCAGCTGCGATATTGAATTCACGCAAAAAGATAAATCAGGATATTCCTTGACAACTTGGGTGTTATATGGCCCATGGTACTACCACAAACGTGAAACAGAAGCTTTAGAATCTTCTGCCTTTGTATATACAGTACATACAAGATATTGTGACTTCATGTCAGTGTTGACTTCTGGTGATGGCCTGGAAAAATCTTTGCAGTTTTCTTGGCAAGGTTTTTGAAAGTGATTTGCCTAGAGCTAAGAGAGTGATTTGTTCAAGGTCATCCAGCTGGCTTTGTGCCTAAGGTGGGACTAAAACTCACAGTTACTCAGTTTTTGAGCCTGGTGCCTTAACCTCTATACCAGGTGTAGGCAACCTTGGCTCTTTTATGACTCACGGACTTCAACGGCTCAGGAATTCTGGGAGTTGAAGTCCACGAGTCATAAAAGAGCCAAGGTTGCCTACACCTGCTGTATACCAAAGTGACTCTCTTCTACTCCTCCGTTTTATGCTGAAAAATTCAGTAATCATTCTAATCAACAGAAAACCTGGTAATCTGGTATCATCAGTGTAAAAGCAAAATATTAGAAATGATGGAATGGAGGCATGGAAAGTGAGTGCTGTTTTTTAAAAAACAAAATTAGTAGATGGGGGAAAGAATCGTGTATAATTTAGTGACAGGATGTTTTTAAAAAATTGCTTTACTGCAAAATTAGGGGAAATGCAGTACTGCAGTACTGACAAACAAGTTTTGGATAGATGTATTATGACACATATTATAACAATAATTTACTTACAAAGGAAGAGTATTTCAAGATCATCCAGAAGTTGACATCAAAAACTAAGAATACAAGTAGAATGTATTTTATCCATGCACTTTATTTCTGTATTATTAACACATTTTATTGTTATTAAGAATTTGTTGATTCAGCAATTGCTTGGAGTGAACTGCATTATATGATATGTAACGTATGTTACATTATATATAATAATACAATACAATACTATGTTATATATTATATGTTACATGATATGTAATGTTTAATGTAATATGTTACATTACATGTGAAATAATA
>NW_015400125.1:13425-18586 GCF_001527695.2 Protobothrops mucrosquamatus
CTTGTTCTTGTTATATAGATAATTTTTTAAAAGAAAGTGAACAACACCATCCAAATAAACATTGAGTTCTGATCAGCTGGGCTCCCACAAAGTAATGAATGAGAAAAGCAAGGGAAGAAGGATTGAATAGCAAGAAAAGGGGCTCAGAATACATGATTCCTTAGACTGAAGAAGGATGGGTTGGGATAATTTGCACTTCGATTTTTGCTCACGTCTGGGTTTTTTCTCTCTCTCTGCATTATAATGGTAAATAAATCTGGAATGTATTACAAAATAGTCCCACATTGAATAAGTCTGGTTTATATTATAAAAGCTGCAATTATCTCAGTTAATTAAACAGATATTCAAACTCTATGCTTGCAGACTGGGACTTCATAGCCATGTCCGTGTTTACAGATGGAATACACAAAAGCAGGGCTTTTTTTTTCATAGAACGCCCAGAACGGAGTTCCGGCACCTTTTTTGGATGGAACCTTGTAGGGTAGGCAAGGCGGGTTGTATGATGTGTGTGAGTTCCAGCACCTTTTTTTTTTTTTTTTAGAAAAAAAAGCACTGCACAAAAGCATGTCTTTTTTGAACCCAAAGGACTATCACACACACACACACACACACACACACACATAGTATATCTACATCTAATGTGTCACATAATTTATTTGCTAATCCATTCAGCAGGTCTTCAAGGCGGATCATACTAAGGTTGATATGCACTGATTTGCACAAAAGCAGTTTTGAAGTCAAGCAGTAATGACAATTTATAACTTAATATATTTATATAGGACTAAAATTGTAAGGAATGTAAGAAATGGGAGCTCATCCCATTACATGGCCCTCAGCATTTTTAATCACTGAGCCATCATGCACCCTTAAGCATTGTCTATAAAAATTCAATTAAGAAACAAACTGACAACCATAACAAACTGACAACCACTCTGAATGGAGTGGGTTCCTCACCTGTCTGTTATATATTTATGGGTTCTGACTTTTATTCAGGTTCCATGAAAGCAGAAGCAAAGGATACTGTTGTTTCAAGAGTTACCTTACCTTTAATGAGTGGATGTCTTTCAGCAGTAACATCAGTGGTGGGATTCAAATATCTGAACAACTGGTTCTCTGTGTGGATGCCACTTCCAGAAGTCCATTCTGGGCCTGGGCAACAAAAAATTAGCTACCAGTTCTGCCGAAGTAGTGCGAACTGACTGAATCCCACCACTGAGTAACATCCTTTTTTCAGGTTGATCCATAAACCTGATCTGGACTGGATTTTTTTAAAAAAACAACCAAGAAGTGTTGTGTTCATAAACGGTCCAGAACACTTCTAAATCATACAAAAAGCCTCAATATCTAATAATCCATTGACAGATTCACTGGAACACTTCAGTAATAAAAAAAGGAGCACTGAACAGAGTGCTCTTTCCATAAAGGAAGGGATATATAAGGCCTTGCAGGTTACTAATGCCAGTCATTGGTTCAGTAACAATAATAAATTGAAGGCAATATCAGAAAGTGTGCGGTGCGGTAAAATCTTCCAATAAAATTTTACTTGACAAACTATACTTTTCTCAGGTTCCTTTGGAGGAGTTTTAAAACATGTCTCATAGACATTTACCTTGTCTGATATTCAGCAAGGTTTACCTGCTTCATATTTTGCACCCAGGAATGTGCAGTAAAGGATGATATGTATGCAAATATCCAGCTCATCAAGCATAAATGGTGTGGACACATAAAATTAATATTTCACAATGATGGGAGTTGTGGTGGCGCAGTGGTTAGAATACAGTATTGCAGGCTAATTCAGCTCACTGTCAGGAGTTTGATCCTCACCAGCTCAAGGTTGACTCAGCTTTCCATCCTTCCAAGATCAGTAAAATGAAGACCCAGATTTTTAGGAGCAAAATACTGACTCTATAAACTGCTTAGGGAGGGCTGTAAAGCACTGTGAAGCGATATATAAGTCCAAGTACTAAGTACTAAGACCTATTGCTATTCCTTGGCAAACATTATACAATAAGAAGTCCCTGTTGCCCTGGAGCAAACTGATATTTATTCTAAGATCTTGCTTCCAACAGATGCCTATTTATTTATTTAAAATATTTGTATACCCCAGAAAAAAATATTGAGTTTACACTAATTGTAAAATCCACAAAGGGATGAAGGCAAAAATCCTCTCTTTTCAGACTCTTTTAATTGGGGGGGGGGGGTATACTGGCTGTGAACATTGTGATTTAATACAGCTACAATGATCAATACCCAATGACAGACTTATCCTCCTTATAATGTTCTAGCCTTAGGAGCCATTGTGCGTATCTGGTTTAAGGTTATAGTAAATTTGCCAGGCATATCTCAGATAGTAAATTTAGTCCAAGCTTCACAAACATACACAGAGGCACTGAGAAGACAACTACTAAAGGGAGAGACCAATGAGAGTCCAAATGCAAATCAAATCAAATTCTAAGGATGGTCTGTATATAAGACAAGTGTCACAGAGGACTTCACAGAATAGCAGAGTTTGTATTTTAAATACCAGCAGCGGCTCTAACCAGGGTTAGCTTTTGCTTTCAGTAAGTTACTCCTGAGTAACCTTAGTTGCTCTTGCTGTCTTTTTGCATTGCCAAACACTTCTGTGCTTCACTATCTTTTGAAGCTCAAATAGTGATATTCACAAAAGGTAACAGACTAGAAAAACTTCTCCTAGTCTGAATCAGATTCTGCTGATACAGCACAGGAATAGTGTGTGTGACTCAACATCTTTGCTTTGGCCTGTGTCAGCTGTTTGATGTAGACCACATCAGGAAATCTACTTCATTGCCAGAGGGGAAAAAAAAGAACTTTTATTTGCAAAACAAGTGCCCTTACTTCCTATTGAGTCAGGGATATCTCTTCCTTTAAATATTTTTAATTAATAACAAAAATGAAGAGCAAAATACAAAAAATAATAGTGAAGGTGATATAAACATTGACAAAGAATGGTCAATGATAAAGAAATGAATACTTCTGTCCTTGTTTCTGTATTCCCTTCAAGGCCATCTCCGTGGCTTTCCACAGCTTGGGAGCACAGGGTCTGATTCTTCTTTTCGTGAGATGGGAAGAACCACTTACATGCTATGCAGAAAAAAATATTTCCTTTTGTCTGTCTTGAATCTACAGCTGGCCCATTTACATGTGTAACTCCAACTTCTAATATTATGAGAAAAGGGAAATTTTTGTCAAAGTTGTGGACAGAGACCTAGAACTAACAAAAGAACTAACAAATTCTTTATACAATGGATGATTAACCTATGGAATTCATTAATGCAAGATATGGTAATGGGGATCAGACAATTTCATGGAAGTCAAATCTATCAAGGGCAATTGAACTTGAAGCTTCATTGTTTCTTTTAGCTTGAAGCAGTATGCCTCCAGTTTTAGATTAACAGTGCCTGGAGAGGTATATCTCCATCTCTTGCTTGTGATTACCCCAGAGGCATAACACTGTCCTTGTGAGAAACAAAATGCTGAGCTAAGATGGGCCTTGTTCCAGATCCAGATGGGCTGCTCTTAAGTTCTATCATCAGCCTTCCACAGATTATCTGCTCTTACACTAAGCAATGGCAAAAAGATGGCATATCTACCAGGCTAGCAGATGGTCAGAATTCAGAAACTGAACAATTAGCCTGAGAGCTTCAGGAATTGTCAAATAACATTACTAAAGGGGTAAGCAGACTCTGCTATACTCAAAATATTTATAAAACAATGTTCATAGTGCATTTATCTTATTAATAATGCTGAATGTGCCTACTGTTCTGACTGCACGTGATAAAGGAATTTGCCGGTAGCATGTCAGATCAAGCATTCTTTTGCAGCTAGTTTTTGCCCCAGATTACATTCAGCACATTTCTTAGTCAGGAGGAAAATTGAGAGGAAGGCCTGGCTATTCTTTAGTGGAATATATTTTTGTTGTGTGACTGGGATAGAGTAATTCCTGAACAACAGGGGCTGTGGTTTTAATCTCTTTAAGAGAAAGGATTAAAACCTTACAATCATAATGTACTATGATTGCATTATTTATCTCTTCGCTATAAGGTTCCAACTAGGTGGCTGGGAAGCAAAAATAGGGGAATATCAAATATTTTATGGTGCATATTATATTCTCTTGCTATCCTTGGGAAGAAATCAGGGGCAGAAGGAGTTTTAAAAGTCAAGCTGGCAGCCACAATTGAAACCCCACACATATCACACGATTCATGTAAAAAGGGAGTTGGCCTTAAATGCACTGATGTGGCTACCATTTGAGGATTTTTTTTTAAAAAAAAAACTTTCTGCAGATACCTCTGAAGGACATTAATGCATATACTGTAGGAGCAGGCTGAGATTTTAGGAAATTTATTTGCATATACCATATATCTTACTGGGAAAGGTATCACACAGGAATGTAAGACTGACTGGGGTTTTATTAAATTTTGCAATAAAGTTTTCTTAAACTGAAGTAAAAATATGTTATTTTTATCACTTTATGAATGATTTATTTATTTATATTCCACTTTTACTACTTTTATAAATAACTCAAGGTGGTGAACATGACTAGATGACCTCCAAGGTCCCTTCCAACTTTATTATTATTATTGTTGTTGTTGCTGCTGTTGTTATTATTATTATATTCCTTCTTCCTTCTACTTTCCCTACAACAATAACTCTGTGAGATGAGATGGGCTGAGACAGAGTGATTGGCCCAAAGTCACACAGCTAGGTTTCATGGCTAAGACAGGACTTGACTTTACGGTATTTTGCTTTCTAGCCTGCTGCCTTAATTAATAAGTATCTTAAAGTAATCTTTTTAAATGATAGATAAAGAAAAATACAACTAATGCTAAATATGTGCTAAAAATAGGATAGGAAAAAAAACTATCCTAAGTTTTTTAAGAAAGAAAAACTCACTGTGAGGGAAAGCAGTAATAGGAACAAAGAATGGATATTCTGGAGTGATACTTAACATGGCTTTTCACTGTAATGAAAATATTCATAGATCTTTTCTCTCCCTCCTCCCTCCAACTCTAATAATATAGTTTACAAATGCCACTGTATTGTCATTAAAAATCTCATTGCTGCAATTCTAATTCTGTGGTATTTCATATGTGCAATTCATCATAATGCAAAATGTGTCTGAGGCATAAACAGTATTGAT
>NW_015400126.1:0-1458 GCF_001527695.2 Protobothrops mucrosquamatus
AGCTGGAGCCTCCGGGTGCTCCTCAAGGGGAGCCCCATGTAGAGAGCATTACAGTAGTCCAGGCGGGAGGTGACAAGGGCATGAGTGACCGTGCGTAGGGCGTCCCGGTCCAGAAAAGGTCGCAACTGGTGAATCAGACGAACCTGATAAAACGCCCCCCTGGTCACGGCCGCCAACTGGTCATCCAGTGTCAGCCGTGAATCCAGGAGGACACCCAAGTTGCGTACCCGATCCGAGGGAGCCAGTGTTTCGCCCCCTATAGTCAGCGATGGAATCAGCTGACTATGCCGAGGCGCCGGTAACCACAGCCAATAACCTGATATGCATAAATAAAGTAGGTGAAACAGTCTCCATTCATAGCTGCATAATCCTTCTTTCTGCTGCTTCTTTCAGCTGGCTACTAAGAATATGGGGTTAATTGGGTTTGTTGCCCACTTGGTTTAAACTCTTTTCCTCTGCCTTTAATGACAGTTTGGTTGACAGATTTTTGCACAGATATTAACTTCTTTGTGACCATACAATTACTGCTACTTTAAAACATTGACTTGGTAATTTCTTCACTTTGGCGGCACCAAGCAATAAAAATGGTTTAAAAATGTAAGCTGGTGATCTTACTCAATTGTTTGTTTTGTGCTCCGAACTAAACATTCAGATTAGACTTGGGCTATTGTATCTGGGCTTTAAAATCCAAAGGAGTGTTAGATTGCATCAAAGAGATTTAGAAATCTCTTGTTTTATTTTTTCAGATCAGAATAGGCAATCCTACCAAAAGCAGGAAGCATTTCATTCGGCATTGTTTCATACTTTGTGGTTTTGTAATGCCTCGTGGTCTTATACAGGTAGTCCTCGACTTACATCATTTCACTTAGTGACCGTTCAAAATTACATCGGCACTGAGAAAAGTGACATATGACCATTTTTCACACTTATGACCATTGCAGCATCCCCCGTGGTCATGTGATTTATATCTGAATGCTTGACAACTGACTCACATTTATGATGGTTGCAGCATCATAAGGTCATGTGATCCCCTTCTGCGACCTTCTGACAAGCAAAGTCAGTGGGGAGGCCTGATTCACTTAACAACCGTGTTACTAATTTAACAACTGCAGTGATTCAGTTAACAAATGTGACAAGAGAAGTCGTAAAATCGGGCAAAACTCACTTAACAAATTTCTCCCTTAGCAACATAAAGTTTGGGCTCAATTGTGGTCGTAAGCTGAGGACTACCGGTAATACCTTCCAATGTTAATAAAGGACGAGAGAGAAAAATGGAGATTTGCCCTTACACACTTGGCTGATAATTGAATTATCAGCCAACTCTAATTAATATAACCTGGGCAGATTCAGCAACGGATTCTGTGTACAGCTTTTTTATGCATTTTCTTTGGTTTTGATTGATCTTTATGTTCATTCATAGAACATGATTTTTCTTTGGCCTGAGCAGTTATTCCTCTT
>NW_015400126.1:3125-6353 GCF_001527695.2 Protobothrops mucrosquamatus
TATCTCAAAATCTTCATTATATGATACAGAACTAGGACAGATTTGTTCATTGCTAGCATGTCTTACCACTTCCACCAGTTCTCTTATTCTTTATGCCAAGTTCAATCCCAATGAAAGTGGGGAATTAAGGACTGCCTTGGGCCTTAAAAAACAGGGTATGGTCAAAGTTTCTGTCTAGAAACCTAGGTATGGGGGGGGGGAAAGGTCATAGTCTGCTATCGTCCATACACAGACGTGATCTGTGGCTAGATTCCAATGCCTCCCTAGACTAAAAGTCATTCTTCTCATTCATAGCTCAGTGTTGCCAGAAGCTAGCCACTATGTTAATAAACCAGTGACATTTGAGCACCTAAGCATTGCATTAATTGAGTAAACACTGGTTCTGTTAAACTCTGATCCTGTCAGTTGGTGTGTATGTCATGCAAGCATAGTTTATTATGTAGAAATTTATGGTCAACTCCTGTAGCTTTTGCTGGCAGGTGTTAAACAGTATTATTTCTAGCACAACGAATAACTCTGGGTAAAGTAAATTCATAGCTTACAAGATCCTCTATTTACTTATTAATAACCTAATAAAAGGCAAATTTCCACTCACCCTGCACCTGTATTTGGTTGTTAAAATCCAAAAGTAGCAAAGAGGCTCAGAAAATTCTAATTCTGCCCCTCTTTAAGGATTCACTGGATTGAAGCAGCCCAAAACTGGGTAGCAGAACATGGGTCTGAACGAGATGTTTTTCAAGGTTTCTTTCATACCTATAATTATGAGCTAAGAGTTTACCTCTGACTGCCAGAAATTGGGGACAAGCATTAAAGTTTGCTGTGTAGCAGTCTGACTTGTAACAGGCAAATAAGCCCTCTTTAGGAAATTGATTATTAAACTGACAATCTGAAATGAAACCTAGGAATCTGAATGAAGATTCTTGCTGCATGGCTGGGCAGGATGAAGATATACTGAAATTCCAAGGTCCCAGACTATAAAAGATAAAAAGAAAAATGTATAGCGGTAATAGGGTAGGTAATATTTTTCATTTCATCTATTGTAGAATTTATCTGTATCTATGAATAGATGAAGATCACCTAAAGAAAATATGCAGTTTTATTTTTCTTATGTTTACCTTATATATTTAAAGTTTCTTACTAACATATTTCAAAGACTCCATTTTTAAAAAAGCACAAGAGCGGTAACAAAAATCAGAACTAAGCTAACAGAAATTCCAAAGTAGCTTGCAATAAAATTAATTCTAATGCTCGGAGCATTTATATTGCTATAATGATACACTGCCCAGCATCCCTCTTTGAAGGAGATAGGTAGTTTAGAAATGTGGAAAAAAAAAAAATAAGTGAACTTTGTATAGTCTTAAAAGAAAATACTTTGTGACTTCTTACCTAGAAAGTAAGAAATGCTTGTCTTTCAATGCCAAGAAAAATGAGAATATGACATAGATAAGTAGTTAATTTTTAAAAAGCAGCTACATTAATCATATAGCTGCTCTTCATACATTTCATTACATTTAAAGGAGCATAACAATTGATTGTCAAAATACCAGCTGCATTTTTTTCATATGCTATGCACTTAATATTTAATACATTGCAACTTTTCTTGCAATGACTTTTGTCCCCAGAGAACTTGATAACTCATTGTTCTGTTACCACAACAGAGAAACAGTAACTGGTAGGACCAGTCACTGAGGGACACAGGCTTCTCTCCCGTTCCATTTTGTGTGACCTTCCAGGGCTGGGTAAGGTAGAATTTTCAGAGTTTTGGGATGGGTGGAAAAAAATGGCAAGGAGGGGATTGACAGAGATAACCTGGTGCTGAAGGAACTTGTGAATGGGTTGGTAAGCATATCCCCTTGGTTTACCTAGGGATGATGTGACTAATACAGCAGTTTCCGAAAGGGAAGTTCTGGAATATTCTCTGAAGCAGCAGAGAAAAAATCAGGCTTCAGAATTTCAGCAGGGGATTTTATGTGAAAAAGTAGTGAAGGCAAAGACATTATAGTGATGATTATTGCTGTTAATGTACAGCCTACTTAGCCTACATCTGGCATTGTTAGGAGGAGGCTACAGTGATGTGCAAGTGTGGCACCTGGGGCTAACCAGAAGAATGAGAAGATAAACATCGTAAAATATGAGTCAGGACACCATCCAAATTGTACCCACACATGAAAAAAACTAATTGCACATAATCTTATTTTATCTATTAGAATGTTTTTATCTTGTCTTTATTACTGTATAAGTAACATTGATATTACTCCTTTTTCTTCTTTTTTTTCTCCAGAACATCATCCCTGTGAGATGAGTTGGGCTGACAGAGAATAATTGGCCCAAAGTAACTCAGCTGATTTTCATGCCTAAAGTGGGACTAGAACTCACAATCTCCTGGGTTCTAGACCCACACCTTAACCACTACACCAAACTGGCTCTCTTGCCTTGTTTTGTCTTTTTTTGTTGCTAGAATTTAGACCGTGGCAACTTTGAGACACATGGACTTCAACTCCCAGAATTTTTCAGTCAGCATGTTTTAGATTGTATTTAGAGATTATGATTTTTTTTTCTGTAATACAGCTCAGCAAAATGCCCTGTATTAAACAAATAACCATCTATTTATCTATATACATAGACACCATGCACATGCACAGAGGCTGTGCAGCACTTAAGATTAAAAACTCAAAAGCTGTCTTTATAAGAGGCGAACTGTGTTAGCCTACGACAGTCAAAAATCAGGAGGAGTCTGTTAGCTCTTTCTCTATTATTACACCAGATTTCATTAAGAAGCCTGCAGTTCTGTGAGCTGCTGCATAGGCCCTTTGGGAAGCTTGTGCCTTTAATAAAATCTAATAGTCAGAAAAGGTGCTAGTAGACTCCTGATACTTTGGCTACCAAAGGCAAACAAGTGCCTCAGTGTAGGGGCATCTTCAAGATGGGATGGGGAGTCAACAAGTCAAGATGGTAGCTACAACCATATGATCAAAGCCCCGCCCTTTAATGCAAGTTGCATTACACATAAAAAGAGGGCAGGGCTTCAATGGTGGTAAGTGTGGCCACCATCTTGACTTTTTCTACACATGGGCAGCTCTGCTTCAGAGCATGCAGGCCCACTAGAAATACCATTTGTGTGTCATTCCTCAACTGAAATATCCCTTGGATCAAGTAGCAGCTGCTTTAAGGAGTTATGGAGAGCTGCCTCTGTGCTCTGAAGGATCTGGTTGCCTTTGAATCAAAAGG
>NW_015400127.1:0-2464 GCF_001527695.2 Protobothrops mucrosquamatus
TGGTTTTCAGAAGTCCCAAATGTATCTAGCTGTATTTAGTCCAAATTGCTATGCCGTAACTGGATGTCCAATAGATATCACACTGACAAGTTAGTTGGTATTCAGTGTCTAACAAATGCCTTTTTCAATCTAAATTAAATTCTACACTGAAATGCAATTTAGCGTGAGACCATGAGTTCATTAGGAATCCTAGTTGAATTCAAAAGGTACTGCAGAGAGTGATAGGTGTACCAGCAAGTAGACAATAAGGCCAAGTTAAAAAGGGGGAAAATCATCATATTAGGGAGATGAAGATTAAGTGACAATATTTCCTCCCGCCAACCGAAAGAATGAGCAGGCAAGCTTAACAAACTGTGACAAAATGGAGTGCACCGACACAAGCAGTCAATTCCCTTAAATAAAATTTTTATTGGAAATGATATCTAAAAACAAGCAAGTTACAATAGGAATTAATGGCAATTCTCCCTAGCTAGGCTTTGCCCAGAGTTTTCTGATAAAAGGAGATCTTATCAGCTAGGTTTCTAAAGGCAGAATCTTGTTACAAAAAACAGATAAACCTAGGGGACGGGAATAAGGGGAGTGAGAAGGAACTATTTAGTGTTCATTAATCCAAATTAAAATCAGAAGTGAGATGACAATTATAATTTTTTTAATAAAAAGTTTTTTATTTATAAAACAGTTAAAACAAAGATGGACATAATGTAACATTCCAGTGTATATATTCCTAACAATTTGTTCCTCATCATACATATAATTCTTAATCTCTCTATATACATATTTTTCTATACAATACAGTCTCTAATTTGTTTCTCTATATACTAACATACAGTTTTATATACTGTATCTCTATCTTAACACTAACTTAAAACCTGAACAGTTCTCCTTGATTCACACCAGCAATAGAATTTGTCCCATTTCAAAGTAATCTGACTCTGTCTTGTCCTTCATTTCCATTATAATTTTTGACTGGCTAATTGTTTCCCCTAGAAGTTGACCATTCTGTGGATTTGGAAAATTAATTGTTCACAATGATTCTCAGTCATCCAGGTCATGGTTGTCCCAAAGGTGCCTTTTCAAGAGGCAATTAGACTTTCTTGTTTTTCTTTGGTCAAAGAGGCCATCTTTGTCAAAACTGAACAGCCCTCTCTCAACAGATGGGGAAGGCTATGACATCAAAGATCTCCAGTCTACAACACAGTCCTTTCAGCAGTTTCAAGAAAGCTCCACTCAGGTGACCTTGAGGACACAGATAAACCTCCAAGTGGCCTCAACAACTCTCAAAGAATGCAAATGACTAGCTGTCTGCAAGGCATATAAATCCTTCCATCCAGTCAGAGTTGAAGAAGCTTCTTGGGTGAGAAGCAAAAAGTCTTCAAAGAAAAACAAGAAAGTCCAGTTGCCTCCTGAAAAATTGGGACAATCCTAGATGGATTGGCTTTGAATCCTGCTGAGAAAATTAAATTTCTCTGAGGTAAGAGTCTGTGACCATTATAAGCTGGTATGACATAAAATGAATTAACATTCATAACAAGAGTCTGCAAGGAAAGAAATATATCTGTTTTTTTAACTATATTGGAAGCAAACTCTTGAAGTTCCATAAATGTTAAACACAGATCAGTAACCTCCTCGCACACAAAGAAAATCATACAGTGCAAAAACAAACCACAATTCTGCCTCTTCTACTAAGACTACAATATTATTAATTATTTCAAGTTAATGTGTCAGTCTTTTCTATCTCACTAAAAAGCATCATGTGAAAATTTTGCTAGACTACATCCATGGAGGTTAATATTAATGGATCCATCTGGTGATAACCATGGCGTATGGAAGATTGTGATTTATAATTTAAAATAATAATAAAATTATTATTTGTCAATGGATAAATTGTGAAAGAACAAAAATAATTTTGTGTGCCTGTAAAGCTAAGAGATAGGAAAAGAATACTGAATAAATGAGGATGGCCTGATGAAAACATGCAAGGAAAGTGATTTCTATGTTTAATTGTGAATAAAAGACTAAAATGAAAACCAGAGAGTATGCATTGATGTGATGTGTATATTTGAAATTAGGAATCCTTATGTTGCTGATATTTGTGAAGTATAACAATGTAAAACCAGATATAGATTTAGAAACAAAAGTGCAATAACATGAATGAATCCAGTCCAGTAGAGAAAAAAGTAACAGTTAAGTGATATTAATTGTTAATTGGAACAACAAGTACATAGAAAGTGCTAGGCCTTTCAGAGACCAAAAATGAATATGAAATGTGACTAATGAGAGTTCACTGAAGAAAAAAAACCTCTTTCAAAGATATGGTTTCAACCTAAATCTAGTCATACATAGACACGCCAAAGACATTAATATAATTTTAAAATATGATCAGGGAGTAAGAGGAAGATAATGTGAGGTCTTGGGTTTTTAAAGTATTTATGGCTATATAAATAATGCTTTCAGTGATGTTAGA
>NW_015400128.1:0-2800 GCF_001527695.2 Protobothrops mucrosquamatus
AATTTAACATGTCTGGGTTGCTACATATTGAAAAGAATCTCTCTCCTACCACATGGCTTGTACACAGTTCAGAGAGGAGGCCCGTGGATGAGTCAGGAAACAAAGCTTGTGGTGTTGGTGCCCTGATCAGGGAAACATCTGTCCACATCTGCTGTGCAGATACTCCAAGAGAACACTGCATCTTGGATGCAGGTGTTACGGCCCATGCAGCTTGCCGGGACATTATGCACCCCCAAGACTCACAAGAAAGCCCCCCCAAAACACTTTTTTTTTATTAAACGTGGACTTTTTTTTTTTTTTTTTACAAAAGCTTGTCCTTTATTTCTGAATCAAGTCTTCTTAAGGAGGGAGGAAAAAGGAAAGCTCACTTTTTCTGGATTTTTGCTTCTCAGAAGGCAATTTTGCTCTGGCTGGTAAACTGCTGGGAGAGGCTCCTAATTATAAACAGGTTTAACTGGCAAGAGCTAACTCAGCACAGCCCAGGGTGTGGTTGCAAGGAACAAGCTGCAAAATGAAGCATTTACCCAAAAAAGAAAGAAAGATGAAATTGCAAGTGAGCAGGGAAGGGAGGGGGGGAGAGAGAGTAGTGGGGAAGAAAAACATCGCAGCCTTGAAACTTAGCTTTTCAACTCTTTCTTTTTGTAGCTTCAGCTGTAAGAGAAAACAGACACACACTCTCCTTATTAAAAACCTGGCAGTGGATTTCCCAGGGGGGAAGACTTTCCACAAGTGAATTGCATAGGAATGTGGTTTTAAAAAAAAGTCTGCCAAACTGTGGATCCTGGCAAGAGAAAAACAGCAGTAGCCACCAAAGAGACTGGAGAGAAGTTTGGCTTTGAAGCCCCATCTGAATCCAGCCTGAATAGTTCATTGTGAAACCACTACAGTATATAGTGTGTGCCTGGCAATGCGTTTTGCAGATCAGACCTCAGCTATGGCACACATGGCTCTGGAAAAGGTTGCAGGACTGGAGTTTGAGGAAAATCAATAACAGAGGCAGAGCTGTTGGGCAGCCAAACACCTACCTGGGGTCCAGAACTGCCAAGAGCATCTTGGGCAGCCTGATATATCAACCCAAGTTTTGCATTCCTGTTAAAAATAAGAGTAGTTGCACTCATAAAGGAAGACAACAGCATTCCTATGCGTTCAGCCAATGGCTTTAGGTGGCCTTTCTGCAAAGTAAACCTTCACAAAAGAGACATTAATTCTGAATTGCTCAATCCGCTTGGTTCTTCCCCTTCTTGCAGCTGAACTCAATAACAAGGTGCCCCAGCACTCCAATGTTCTCTCCCAAGCCACCCCAGAAATTTTCCTGCTTAAAGTAACAGACTTCCGCCTTAATAAGAGAGGATAGAAAATATCTGCTACTTTGCCCCCTTTTCTAAACAGCAGATCTCTTTCTGGAAAGAGGATTCCCCCTGCCTTTCCTCTTATTATAGGCTAAGATCCAGTTCAACATTTGGCCTCTCGGTTGGTATCCTGATCCCCATTTTCACATACTGAACCCTAGGAAGTTTAGCTATACGATACATAAACTCATCCATGTCTTCCAATTCACTTGGTTGCATTGCCTTCCCCAGAACCCTCAACACAAGCGCAACAACCCATTGCAGCACTGACCAGAAAAGACTTAACTAAGTGTACAGCTAAGAAATCCAGGGAGGGAGGGAGAGAGAGAGAGAAATATTTCCAAATGCCTAAAGATTTCTTTTCAAGTTTCAAAGTTTTCCTATATGAAAATACCACCATTCCCTTCCCAAAAATGAGGAATAAAGGAAGGCAACAGAGGGCAAAGGCAGATTTAGGCAAAGGTGAACTGTATTACCTAGAATCATAGGACTGAAAGGGACCTTGAAGGTCTTCTAGTCCAACCCTCTGCTTAAGGCAGGATTCCTTATATCAGTGATGGCGAACCTTTTAGAGACCGAGTGCCCAAACTGCAACCCAAAACCCACTTATGCATCGTTGGGTGCCGGCTGGGTGTGGCCCATTGGCTGGGTGTGGCCCATTGGGTGGGGGTGGCCCATTGGGTGGGCGAGGCTGTGGTGGTAACGGCAGACTGGGTGGGACTAAAAAGTTCAATCAATCAATTCTAACTTTGCAAGATCTTTTTTTCCCCGCAAGAAGCGGAAATTGACTGATTGAACCTTTTTTTTTTTTTGCACACGGCGGTGGAGGCCTAAAGCAAAAAGGTTTTATAAAACCCAGCTGAAGGCCTAGGTTTGGGGCGACGGTGCACGTGCCCACAGAGAGGGCTCTGAGTGCCACCTCTGGCACCCGTGCCATAGGTTCGCCACCACTGCCTTATATCATCCCGAACAGATGGTTGTCCAATCGTTTCTTGAAAATCTCCAGTGATGGAGCACCCACAACTCCAGGAGGCAAGCTGTTCCACTGATTAATTTTTCTTACTGTCAGGAAGTACTCCTTATTTCCAGGTTGAATCTCCCTCTGATGAGCTTCCACCCATTACTTCTTGTCCTGACCTCAGGTGCTTTGGAGTATAGATCAATATCCTCTTCCCCATGACAGTCCTTCAAATATTGAAAGACAGCTATCTGGTCTCCCCTAAGCCCTCTCTTCATTAGGCTAGTCCAGGGGTAGGCAACCTTGGCTCTTTTATGACTCGTGGACTTCAACTCCCAGAATTCCTGAGCCAGCTTGGCTGGCTCAGGAATTCTGGGAGTTGAAGTCCACGAGTCATAAAAGAGCCAAGGTTGCCTACCCCTGGGCTAGTCCATGGGTATCAAACTCAATCACATCACGTGATGTATCATGATGTATCACAACATTTTTTGCC
>NW_015400128.1:3226-6353 GCF_001527695.2 Protobothrops mucrosquamatus
AACTCCCAGAATTCCTGAGCCAGCTTGGCTGGCTCAGGAATTCTGGGAGTTGAAGTCCACGAGTCATAAAAGAGCCAAGGTTGCCTACCCCTGGGCTAGTCCATGGGTATCAAACTCAATCACATCACGTGATGTATCATGATGTATCACAACATTTTTTGCCTTTGCAGAGCTGGGGGGGGCATGGCCTGCGCATGACACATCCGGCCCATGGCCCACCAGTTTGACACCCCTGGGCTAGACTCACAAGAGTTTTGCTGTTTTCAGCATGAAGGTGTAGGAGAAGGAGTGGAAGAACCTGGGAGAGGAGTTAAAAGAGGGTTCAGACTAGAATCCTTAGGTAGTCATAAGTGAACTAAATCCAACCTCCCTTGAATTCTGTTGTTCCTTATCTAACTCCGAGCAGTTGCTAACTGTTAGTTGAGAAGATTTCTGTGCATAGGCATGAGTAGCAATAAATCAGTTTAATTGATTACTAGGCTAAAATGAATAAAGACTAAAATATGACCAAGGCAAATGCAGCAGCCTGATTTGAACATCTTTCAAATCAAGCAGGTGACATCACAAAAGAGAAGGATGACATGATGGAAAGGGAGGGGCTGTTCTCACCCACCAGGGAGGGCAGCATAATTCACCATCGAGCTGCTTAAAAACATTGCCAGACCAGGATGGAGATGACAATCTGAACAACCAAATTTATGGCAAGCAGTATTTCTTTGACAACAGAAGGAAGGGTGGGAGCACTTGAACCCTGGAGTGGGGAAGTGGCCTTTGTGCACATGGCTATATTTGTCAAGTTCATCGGGGACACAGATATGCTTACAGAATGTGCTTTCTTGAAGGAGAGTCAGTCTTCTGTTACAACCAGAATAACAGA
This sequence comes from Protobothrops mucrosquamatus, assembly GCF_001527695.2. Taxonomy (NCBI): domain Eukaryota; kingdom Metazoa; phylum Chordata; class Lepidosauria; order Squamata; family Viperidae; genus Protobothrops; species Protobothrops mucrosquamatus. The sequence continues at coordinate 4,104 of NW_015400128.1, forward strand.
GTTGAAAAGGAACCTTGGAGGTCTTCTAGTCCAACCCCCTGCTCAGTCAGGAAACCCTATTCTATACCATTTTAGACAAATGATTGTCCAATCTCGGTGTGGTCAGTATCAATGCCAGTGTGGTCCAAAGTTAGCAGCACCCACTCCTAAAATGCCAGGCCTCCTTGCCCAAATGCAATCCACATGGTAAATGCCTGTTCAGCTGCCAGGTCTCTCACCCTGATTGGGAAATCTGAGAAACACAATCACAGTGCATCTGGTGAACATCAGATTGGAAAAACTAGTGTTATGGATTTATTACATTGGAATATAATTGTTTGTGAATACAGTCATAATTATGATTAGCCCCTCTGCCTTTAGTTAATTCCTAAAATGAGTGTCTGAGCATTCATATCTTTGAACTACTAGCTGTGGTTGACATATAAAACATAACCCTAATTCATACTTTTGAGGTTTCTGTGAGTCCAAAGAACCTAGAAGACATGAAAGTAGGCTTCTGAGTGAAAAGCTAACAGAAATCAATGCCAAGCTGGCTGGGAATTATGGGAGTTGAAGTACAGCCCATCTGGAGGTCTCCAGGTTGCAAAAGGCAGCTGTCTAATAAACAAAACTGTGTCTCACATCATGGCAAACAAGCAGAACACAAGGCTTCGGATTCCACTGGAACTAAGTTGTTTTCCAATGAATCAATCCCTGTTGGATAATTTGTTCCGCATCCCTATCAGCACAGACTTGAAATCCCATGTGATTTTAATGGAAAATGTCCCAGTAAGTTCTTAGAAATGACAGGTTTGGGGCCTGGCCGTGTGCACAAACAGCCAGTCCCATAAGGCTGAGTGTGACTAAACCCAAAAGAGTGTACAAAGGCTCTCAGATCCTCATCCAAATTTTGATCACTTGGGTGGGTTCAAAGGTGCCCCCAACTCCTCATTCCAAGTTTCCTTACCCGAATTTGCCTTCCTAGTGGAAATACATGATGAACCTTTGAAAAATGTGGCCGTGAACACATTTCCCTAGCAAGTATTTTGCCCCGCCCAGCTGGCTTGAGTCCATGCCTCCTCCTCCCCAACACTGGGCCCTGCCAAAAAATGCCATATTCTACAAAAAAAACAAAAATATACCCTCCAGCATGTGTCATAGCTAAAAAAAAAAAAAATAGGAACTCCTCTGTAAAAAAAAAAAATCTCTGAGAAAATAGCTCCTCACAGTGGGGTGAGGAACGAGTGGCGTGAAAGCAAGTCAGTTCCACTAGGCTTTGTGGCTGGCATGTTCTCTTAAAGGTTGTTGTAAACAGAGAAGTATCATCTTTTCAGATTTAAAATAGGTTATTTTTGCCAGTGTTTTTAGAGGTTTATCATCAACTTAAAAACAGGGTTCCAGAGCAGGAAATAGGTAGAATTTGAGAGAGAAAAACAGCCATTACCTCTTCCCCCACTTGTGTCAAATTATAAGAAAACCTTACCTAATTTGCTACCATTCGGAAAACATGCTGGGTTTTCCTTCCAGAATTTCCCAGAGAAATGGAACCTCTGCTTCCTTCCCTTGGCTTGGGTTGTTCCATTCAGACATACATTCCTGCCTTCCACACATTTCTTGTGATGCTACCTGAAAGAGATTGTTTCAGCCTCTTCTCTGCCCTTATGGCATCTACCTTTGAAGATGTAGCCCTTGCTTAAGAGATCCCTGGGACATCAGCAGACTTTGTGACATCACCTTATTTGTGACATCACCTCAGCTTATTGCAAATTGATTTACATATTCACAACCCTCCACATTAATGAATGGGTGATGAGTGGAATGTTTAACAGGATTGAAGCAAGGGACAGAGTCAATGTAAGCTATGTTGACTGGAATAGATGGAAGATATAACCTAGAACGGGGTAGGCAACCTTGGCTCTTTCATGACTCGTGGACTTCAACTCCTGGAATTCCTGAACCAGCACAGCCTAGGACAGGGATAGGCAACCTTGGCTCTTTTATGACTCGTGGACTTCAACTCCCAGAATTCCTGAGCCAGCATGGCTCAGCATGGAAACCTCTCCCTTTCCCCTCAGCATGGCTGGCTCAGGAATTCTGGGAGTTGAAGTCCACGAGTCATAAAAGAGCCAAAATTGCCTACCCCTGGCCTAGAACATCTGAACAGCATCAGGTTAAAGAAAGCTGAGAAAGGCATATATATAATCTTCAACTTACAATCACAATAGAGCCTAGAATTTTGATCATAAGTCATTGCAGTTATAAGATGAGGCA